>NW_026705111.1:300000-387500 GCF_029867415.1 Vicia villosa | reverse complement strand
ACAACGCATCAAATTGTGCTTTGGTGACACTGATTCCTAAAAGTAAAGATGCTTCTGCTATGAGGGAGATGAGACATATAGCTTGTTGTTCCACAATTTATAAGATCATCTCAAGGATCTTGACTGCAAGGCTGAGTAATGTGATACACACCATAGTTCATGATAGTCAAATTGCATTTATGGATGGGAGAAACATTCATGATAGGAAGCACATCTCCCCTAGATGTACTATCCAAATTGATTTACAAAAGGCTTATGACACTGTGAACTGGGATGCTCTGGAAACAATTATGAGAGAGATGAGTTTCCCAGATCAGTTTGTAAATTGGATCGTGATAGCTGTGAGAACAGTATCTTACAGGTACCTAATCTATGGACAGGTGAGTGGCATTCTTAAAGCTAAAAGGGGCTTGAGACAGGGGGATCCTGTGTCCCCTTTTTTATTTGTTATAGTCATGGAATACCTCCACAGATGTATGGCTGAGCTCAAGCATAACAAAGAATTCAAATATCATCCTAGGTGTGCCAAGTTGAACATCACAAATATTTGTTTTGTTGATGACTTGATGCTGTTTGCGAGGGGAGATGTGAACTCAGTCCAGGTTATGATGGAAGCTTTCAATAGATTCTCTGAGGAAACTGGACTTAAATCTAATCCAGAAAAATGCAAGGTTTTCTTTGGTGGCACATGTTTGAAGGATCAACAGGCTATTAGAGAAACAACTGGCTTTGTGGAAGGGAAACTGCCCATAAGATATTTGGGGATGCCTCTAGCTAGTAGGAAGTTGTCAGTCATACAGTGTCAACCTCTAATTGATAAAATGATGGTGAGAATTCAACACTGGTCAGTCAAACTTCTCAGCTATGCTGGGAGACAGCAGTTGGTTCAGAGTGTTCTAATGGCTATTTCAGGATATTGGATGAATGTATTCCCGATACCAAAGAAGGTTATCAACACAATTGAGACTCTATGTAGGAACTTCTTGTGGTCTGCAAAAGCTGATGGTAGAAAAGCTTTTGTGGCTTGGGATACTGTCTGTGAACCAAAAAATGCAGGAGGGTTAAATTTCAAAAAGTTATACATTTGGAACAAGGACCTAATTCTGAAACTTTTATGGAATATTCATAGCAAAGCTGACAAGCTCTGGATTAGATGGTTGGACACCTATTTTATGAAAGGGACCCCTGTTCTTCAATGGCAAGTAACTCATACGAGTTCTTGGATGCTGAATAGTGTGTTGAAATGCAGGATATACACCCAGAACAAAATAGCTTGGGAAAGAGCCAATCAAACGGGGAAATTCAACACATAAAAAATGTATAAAGTAATCAGTGGAGACAGTGTAAAGGTGCCACGGAAATGCTTATTCTTCCAGAACCGAGCCAGCCCCCGTGCAAATTTCATTCTCTGGTTGACATCACTTGGCAGACTATCTACTAAGGATAGACTAGTGAGATTTGGACTGATTCAGGATACTAAGTGCTGCTTCTGTCAACAGATGGAAACGATGCAACACCTTTTCTTTGCGTGCGATTATTCTAGTAAAATCTGGGAGGAAATGTTGCAATGGAATGGATACAAGAGGACTGCCACTACTTGGGACAAGGAGAAACTATGGCTGATCAAAGAGATAGCAAAGAAAGGTTGGCGTAGAGAGATTTTGAGGATAATTCTAGCTGAGACTATATATCATATTTGGTATGAGAGAAACGAGGTATTGTTTAAGCACACAAGACCGAGTATGAACATCTCCCGTCGAATTAAGGATAGAGTGATGAATAGAAGCCTTTTGTATAGGAAGCTAATTCCACATGTTAGTGTTAGAAATGATAGCTTGATATAAGTGTTTTTGATGTGGTTGGTTTTTTAGAGGCCTGGATCTAGGATCGGCTTGTATTACATGTTTTTGGAATTAATAAAAGTTTATTTCTCTCTAAAATAAAAAAAATGTGGATTTACTTCTCCTCCATGTTATTTATTCTACTGTGTTTTTTCTAAGATGGAAATGATGTTTTGTTTTTTAATTCTTTTTTTAAAATTTCATGTATTATTAATATTGATTATTTATTTATTTTCTATAAATTAATATTTATAATTTATAAATAAAATATTTATTTGAGTCAATATTTAATTGTATGTATTTTTTGGTATTAATTGAGTCAACATGATAGACCAATTAATTTGTTTCACCATGTTAACTTTGAACTTGATAATACTCGCCACAAAAATATTTGTTCCAAAGTAAACGTCAGTTTTGGTTTTCAATGCAATTTTAGTTTTTATCTTCGAATTATACCCTATAATTAATAAGGTTAACATATTATTTCTCTCACATTGCATTAGAGAATTTCTTCACCCACCTCCTAACCTTCTTGCTCACCCCTGGTGAATTTACAACACTACCCCTTGTTTCGGAAGTTCATTTCCGAAAAGGTACTTTTTTTTGAAAAAAAGGTGTTTTCGGAAATGAACTTCCGAAAACGTGTTTTTTTTAATATAAAATATTGATTTCGGAGATGCATCTCCGAAACAAAGTTACATTTTCAGAAAATGTGGTGTTTCGGAAGTTCATCTCCGAACTCACCCGCCTTGGAGGAATTCGGAAATGCACTTCCGAAAAAAGGTCTGGACAGAAGAAAAATAACAAACAAGAACGATTCGCTATATTTAATCGGATGAAGACGATGGAGGAGACGCTGCAACAGGTTAGAAAGTCCCGATCCTCTAGAAATCCATACCACATTGTAACTTACCAACATAATAAACAACAACAAAAAACTTATGAGCAAACTATACTTACATCATAGTGGTGTAGATCCTTATCAGCCACTCGCAACTGAAAATGATTAGCACGAACTTGAATTTTCCTTCCCAATTTTCCTTCCCAATTTTCCTTCTGAGACGACGGAGCCGACTCTAGAGTAGCCTTCTGTTTAACTTCGGCAGTCAGGCTCTCGATGGAGATCAGAGCCGAACTCAAGGAAGCAACCGGCGCTGCGACAGATGGAACAAACGGCGCTGAAACAGATGGACGAACAACCGGAGCTGCAACAATAGACGGAGGAGAGGTAACCGGGGCCGGAGCATATGACGGAGGAGGTGGATGTCCGGAGGAAGAAGGATTGGAGGTACGTCCACCGCGAGAGCCACGGCCACCACCACCACGGCCTGATCCTGCAGCATTGATGGATGATTGTTGAGAATGTGCAGGAGATGGTTGACTCCGGCGATTTTCGGGATGATTTCCTCCACCGCGGCGAGACATTGTGATGAAAGCAGTAACAAGAGATAGAAAACGTTAAAGCAAAGAAGAAGACTTAGGATCGAAAATGATTTGGGATATTTTGAAAGAAAAATGGGTGAGAAGCTTTTAAATAGGAAAGTGTTTTAGAAGTTAACCGTCTGAGAGTGGTGGGAAGAAGGAAAAGGGAACTTCGAAATTTCAAAAGGTTTTTTATTCTTTTAAATAGGGCGTGGCTGTGGAGCTTCCCAATTTTTGTTACGTAGGCTTTTAAGTAGGAAAGTGTTACCACATTTCTTAGAAGGTAACCGTCTTAGAAGGCTTACGTAGGCACATGTGTCCATATTTCTTACCTGATTGTAAAAAATAAATGAATTTCGATGCATTTCGGAAATGCATTTCCGAAACATAAAAAAATTAAAAAAAAAAACTTCGGAGATGAATCTCCGAAGCAGGGGTAAGTTGGAAATTTCGCTGGGGGTGACCCCCATAGGGGGTGGGTAAAGAAATTTTCTTGCATTAATAATAATAATAAGAATGGATAATTTGGTAAAATTGTCATTCTCTCAACTATGACACTTATTTTGAGACGGCAAAAATACTTATAAAATTGTTGATTATTTGATTCTACCAATGATGATCAATTTATTGTCATAAAACAACTCAATCAAAAATTTAAATTGTTTGATTCTAAAATATATTTTTATATTCAATGTGATTTTTTTCCAAATAAACCATTAGAGAATATAATATGCTGACCTAATGGGATAAAATGTTTTCTCATAATAAATTACATATCTATGATTATATCTGCTTTTGTCACTAATCCAATTTTGATGGTTTATTTTTTCCTTTCCTTTATCTATTAGAATTGGTTCCAATGTGGAGACTATTAGAAAACAGAAGACAATGTAAGAACTAAGAACATAAATAGATTAATCAAAAGTTGAATTAAAAATAAGACTCAAAATAGTTGATGGTTCTACTTAAAAAAATAATGTTAAAGACAGAGAACATAAATATAAACAAGTATTTTAGAGAAGTTAAGATCAAATATATATTTTAGAGTCAGAGTCATTAATGTTCTTCCCGTGAGATTGTAGATGCATGAAATAAGAAACATTTTCATAAAATATGACTTATCCTTACTCAAAACTTTTCAAATTATTGTAAAATAATTATTCAATAAACTATTTTAAAAATAGTATAAAAATATAATTCCAATTTAAGAAAAAAAGGCGCTGAGATTAAAATATAAAAGACAACCTCTTTTGACTTATTTATGTGTTGAAGAGATAGTTTAATCCTCTTGAAAAAATCATGAAGATATAATTACTCCACAATCATCAAAACATGTATAAGAAACACGCAACAATAGTATTAGAAACGCTAGAATGAGAAATATAAGTAAAAAAAATATAGAAAGAAATTTTATATGATAAGCGACGTGAAAGTTGGGAATCCTATCACTGTTTGAGCTAGTATATGCAACATTCAAGGTAAAACTACAACATATTTATCACCTTGTATCAATCAACACTATATTCCTTTTAAGAAAGCAAATAGAACGTTTTCCAATAACAACAAAGAGGAAAAAGAATCACATAAAACCAACCAGGGGGCCAAGTGAGTCCAAAAAGTTACCAACAAAAAGCTAAAAAAAGTGTAATAACAAAAAAATCCTAACACGAAGTAATAGTATTGTGCGCACTTGTGAATAATTACAAAATGAACTAACTTGACAAAATAAATAACATGTTATTCAAAATGATATGTTCTTTAGGAGGAGAGAAAAATATAATAAATAAAAATAAATTTATGTAATTTAAAAATATTAAATAAAATAATAAATAAGTTAATTTTTTCCAATAATATAACTATAAAATAGAAAAATTGGACTGAGACATAAAAAAACCAATCACACAAAGAAATGGTAAAAAACAAACTAATAAAAAAAACAAAAGAGTTTTTCACCCTCTGACATTTCTGACACAACAAATATAAATACTTTCCGGTGTTATGTTCTCTTCCATTTTACCCTTTCTAATTTTTTAATCTAAAATTTCCTAAAACTTTTTTTTTAAACCCCAAAACAAAATACTTATATACTATGTTATCATCCAATAATTAATTACAGATCATTCTTTTCTAACCAATTTTGTTTCAACAACTTTGCTCTTTTTTTTTTTAATGATGACACACGTATTTGATGAGAACTTTGCTCTTTTCTAACAAGCTAATTGAAGTATTTGGTAAAATTAGCGGTTCAAGTAACTTATAAATGTAAAATGACATAAAAGATATTTTATACATAATTATTTAATTTGAAATTAAAATAAATTATAAAGGATAAAAATGAGTTTATGCTAAAATAATAAGGATAAAAAAGGAAGAAAAAATGATAAGCTATAAGCTATAAGCTAAAACGCTATTTGAAATAGCGTATGGAAAATAAGTTATAAGCTAGTAAAATAAGCTATAAGCTAGTGATGAAAAAACCATTACCAAACAGGTCTAAATTGTCATATGAGCTTATAAGCTATAAGACATAAGCTCAAAATTTTCTCTTACCAAACAAAGCCTAAGAGAACTTTTAGAAAAATGGATGGAAAGAGAAAGATTTTTTTCTTAAACTACATTACATATTTTTAGCTATAAAAGACATACATGATACAAGAGAATGACTCATCTATGACCATTATTTTTCTGTTAGGGAATGAAATGCTAATTTCTATCCCGCAAGCGATGCTATTGAATCGGTAGTCGTCTGGGTGAGGATTTCTAGTATGCCAATAGAGTACTATGATGCACGAGTGTTATCGTTCATAGAAAACCGAATTGGAAAGACAGTGAAAGTGGACAAGAACACTTTGATAAGGCATCTAGGGAAGTGCACGAGGCTGTGTGTTCAAGTGGACCTAACAAAGTCGTTACTAGCAATATTTTCAATCAAAGGCAGGCACTATAAGGTAGAATACGACGACCTCCATTTTCTTTGCCTCAATTGTGGGAGATTTGGACACTACAAAGTTCCCTCCCTCCGAGCGATTAACCGTGATTGTATAGCTGTAGGGAATCCCCTAGGGAGTTAAGGGATAGGTGAAAGAGGAGGGGGTGGAAATCAAGATACTCATGCAAGTTCTTCCCTTTGAAATTCAGATCCAGATGGCAAAGAGGAAAAGGAAAAGGATATTGAAAATAACTCATTTCCAAATTGATGATTTCTTTGTCTGATAGTGTTCCAGAAATATTTGCGATCAAGTAGCATGGAAAAATAGGCTACCAAGGTTTAAGGAGAAGTTCATGAGAATGAAGATCGTGGGATGCTTAATCAAAGAGATTTGATTGAGGCACCAACTATGATAAGTCCCTAGATGGTAGCGCAGAAACCCAGAAGGAACTGGAAAATGACAACCATAAATCACCGGAATGAAGCATCGACGAATTCTCAACCGGAAGTTCCGACGAGAATCAATGGAATAATGGCAAGGAGAAGAACATGGGATCTCAGTTTATCAGCCTTAATTACGAGGTTGACGAATTGGGGAATAAATTAAATGAACAAATTAAATGACGAGATTGATTTGGAAAATGTGAATCAGAATACTACATACCTTGATACGGAAATTGTAGTTAATGAGAATCTAATTATTGATGCAATAATTACTGAAAAATAAGAAGAGAATAATTCAAAAGGGACAACAAATGGTAAGCACGTGGATCTGAGAGATAGGAAACAACGGAAACACAAAAAGGCGGCTGAGAGCAGAGGCAATACAAAGGTAGCACATGGAATAATAAAAGAAAAGAAAAAGGTGGGGCCCTCTAGAAAGACTAAGGAAGCCATTGGGAGAATCATGGAGGAAAAGGGACTCAAGGATATTGTCAATGGGATGAACTTGGATAGCTCAACTCACCATGAAGATGCTAACCACATAAAATTGTCTTTTGGGGACCTGCCAATGGGCTTCAAAATGGACTAGAACAATTAGCCCCAAAAGTATTGAGGTCCCAAGGTGGTGAGAACATAATAAGCAATCCTTCATACCAGAGTGGATATTATAATTATTGACAAACATTTTTAATATATACATGCATGAGTGAAGTTTGATGGAGAAGATGATTGGTTTTTTTACCCCTGTTTATGCTAGTACTAGAGAAGCGATTAGACATGACTTGTGGGATAATCTTACCAGAATAGCTAGAACTGTTGACAAAGGGTGGCTTGTTGGAGGCAATTTCAATGACATTAGGTACATCACTGAAAAATAGGGAGGGAAACATGTATTCAATAGGAAGTGCTAAATCTTTAAGGATATAATTAATTCTTGTAATCTCATGGATCTTGGCTTTGTAAGGCATCTGTTTACTTGGAGAGGTCCCATCTTCCAAGGGAGTGCTAGAATTTATGAGATTGGATAAAGGCCTTAACAATGATATATGAAGGATTCAATTCCCTAATGCCTACGTGAAAGTGTTGCCTAGAATGTACTTCTTAGATCACCGTCCTCTCTTGATGCACATTACTGGAGCAGTCTTATAAGGATATGATAAATAATGTCTGACATGAGAACAATACTCTACAACAGAACTTGGAGGAGTTCAAAATGAGAGTGAACTTAAAAATGCGTTCTTTGCAAAACATCCAGGTTACTAAGAGGAAATTGATGAATAGATTGACATGAATTCAGAATGCTTGGCATAAGGGCAAAGGTCACCCTGGGCTAAGGATTACATAGAAGAAAATTCAGTCGGAACTTTTCATTACTCTGCAGCAAAAGGAACTTGCTTGGCACCAAAGATCTAGGGCTCAATGGTTAGTTGAAGATTATAGAAATACTAGATAGTATCACCTTAAAACAATGTAAAAAAGTAGAGCTAACAAGGTCAAGATGATGAATAATAATAATGGTAGATGGAGTGAAGACTCTGATGAGATCTAGAATATGATCAGAGCCTATTACCATGATTTGTTCACAATTGATACTAATATTGGAAATTGGGTTCAAACTGCAATAACCTATCCTCACTTAGATGATTCTTTATCAATTTCTCTGGATAAGGATGTTAATAATGATGAGATAAAGGAAGCTTTTCTTAACATGAAGCCATGGAAAGCTCCAGGTCCTGATGGGTTCCTGGTTGGGTTCTATCAAAAGTCTTGGAACCCTTTTGGAGATTGTACTTATAAGTTTATTAGGACCTTATGAAACAATCCCGAGAAAATAGCAGAGGTAAACTCCACTATTTAATTCTAAAGCGTCCTAGTCCTGTCTACGTTCATCAATTTAGGCCTATTTCCCTTTGCAATACTATCTATAAAATTTTGAGTAGAGTTCTAGTTAATAGGCTCATAAGTTTCATAGATAAACTAGTCTCCCCTTTTCAAAGTGGTTTTATTCCCGGTAGAAGCATTCATGAAAACATTATTGTTGCACAAGAAATGCTTCATACCATGAATAAACTTAAAGGGAAAAAAGGGCCTTTGTCATTAAAGTTGATTTAGCCAAGTCCTATGATAGGCTAAGTTGGAAGTTTGTGGATAATATCTTGAGAGAAGGAGGTTTCCTAGAAAAAATGGCTAAAGTCATCTATAATTCCATTTCCTCTGTCAACATGAATATCTAGTGGAATGGAGTAGTTGGAGATACATTTTATCCCAAAAAAGGAATGGAGAAGTTGGAAAGGAAAACTTTTATCCTTAGCAAGCTGAATTATACTGGCCAAGTCAGTCATAGAGGCAGTTTCCCTTTACCCTATGATGAACTCTATATTGCTTATTGCTTGTTTGAAATATATCCAGAAGGCTCAAAGAGCATTTTTTTTGGGGAGATGAAGACTATAAAATACATGCTCATTCAATTAGCTATGGCAAGATTACGTTGCCCACAAGTCTTGGTGGTTTGGGTTTGAGAAACTTGGAAGACATGAATAAGGTATGTGTTTTGAAGCTTAGCTGGTAACTTAAAAGCAGAGAACATGCCCTATGGTGTGATGTGATGAGGGGCAAGTATGAAAGGCAAAATAATCAGGGACAAAAAGCAGAGTCTAAAGCGTATGATTCAAGCCTCTAGAAAAATATGGGCATTGTGTGGCCAATAGTTACAAACATGACATATTGGGCTATTGGTGATGTGAAAGAGGTCAATGCTTGACATGATAACTGGGTCATGCCTGGTTTAAAACTCTCAAGTGTTTTAATTGTCAGTAGCAATGTGAATTAAAACCAGAAAGCTAGTGAGCTTGTAGATGAGTAAAAGAAACTAGGATATGGATATGCTGACTAGAGTCCTTCCCCTTGATATTTTTCATGTTATCAAAGTTATTGCTCCTCCTTGCATCACTAAAGGAACGAATGTCTACTTTTGGAAAGGAACTAAAAATGACAACTTTAGCAATGTTTTTAAAAATCGGACTGATCGTTAAACCTGTGAGGATATTGAGCCACTAGTTCATTGGTCGAATCACTGGGTCACTAGTCGAACCTCATGATTAAATCAATATTAAATCAAAAAATTCGGTTAAATAAACCAATATTTATAACAAAATTATATAGTTATTAATTTGGTTGAACTGGATGAGCCGGTCTCTAAAAAAATCAATGGCACTTAACGTTTTTCAAAAATATCATAATTTCACAATGTTAATTCTTTAAATTCAAATTCTTAACATTTTTTATTTTTCTCCTTCATTTACTAGGGCATCAAGATAAAATAGAACCAAACAAATAAGGGCTAGTAGCTATGTGTATAAATAAGGTACTAAAATAAAACATAGAGACTAATTAGAACAAAATAACCAAGGTTCAATGTTCCTTTAGAGTTAAAATTGACCTTTCAAAAGAGACATTGTATGTTTCTTCAGAAATAATGCATGTTTTGTTCTCCGAGTGAAACTGAATAACATAACATAAGAATATACTCCGAGTTATGTACCAATTCAATGTGATGAGCGAGTATTTTTCTCGTTCATGTACAGGAAAATTTGCTTTCTTTTATATATATATATATATATATATATATATATATATATATATATATATATATATATATATATATATATATATATATATATATATATATATATATATATATATATATATATATATATTAAAACAAATATCAAGAAAAAAAATGCATTTAGACTGCCGATTTTTCAAAACCATAATTTCTCCAGTATATACCAATATAAATCAATTTTGGATGTTCTCAGCGGTTCAATAACACGTATCCGATCCAACAATTTGACTAGATCGGAGAGGTCACCGGTTCCCGATTCGACCAGCCAGTTTGATCCTGTTTTTAAAACATCGGCTTTTAGGGTATGTTTGGATTGATGGAAGGGAGTGGAATGAAGTGAAGTGGAATGATATAAAATTATGTTCCATTGTTTGGATTGATTAAAAATGGATGGAATGGAGCAGAATCGGATGGAATGCATTTCATTTCATCCCATTCCATCACTTTCCGTCATTTTTTATACTCTCCGATTTGGACGGAATGACAAAATCTCTTTATTCCGTCATAAAATATCCAAAAAATGGAACAACATCTTTATTTCATTCCGCTCCGCTCTACTCCGTTCTACTCCATTCTGCTCAACTCCATTCCACTCCGTTTATTTTACTCTATCCAAGTATAGCTTAGTGTTGCCAGTGCCTTTAAGCACATAAGCACTAATAACATGTCCAACACTTGGACCGTCATCTGGAACTTATAGTCCCAAAGAGAATTCGATCCTTCATTTGGATAATGAAAAATAATAGCATTATCAAAAACTAATGCTCCATCATAGAAATTTTAATGACCCTTATTGCCCTGATTGTCGAGGCATTGTTGAAATCGTGCTCCATGTTATGTGGGACTGTGATGCAACATAGAGTAACTGGATACCTCAAGTAGCTCCTGAACATTGGGAGAAGTTTTCTTAGCACTAATCTGTTTTGCTGGATAGACTTAAACTTGCAGGAAAATTCCGGGTGGGAAGGTCAAGACAATTAGCAATCTAGGTGGGCAAAAAAGTGTTAAGGAGTGAGTTTTCCTCACCTCAACAAGAAATCCTCGTACTGAGGGTTTAGTTTAACTTTTTATCATTCTTACAAGGAGCTAATTCTCTATTCCTATTTGTAATTTCTTGTTGTTTAGGTTTGGAACAGGTGAAGAATGACTATGCTGATCTTTTCCAAAATATTGTACGTCTTCCACCACATAAAAGTTGTGACCATGGAATTGAGATCAAATTGGGTTCCCAAATACCCAATAAATATAACAGTAGATAATGATAAGATAATTATCATCCTCAACTGATGCAACATCACATACAACAATGTTTTCATATGGTTTGTAAAATGCTTCATGCAACCCTTTACCTCTCATCTAGGGATGGCAATGAGTAGAGATTGGATAAGGTATTATAGGATCCGTCTCCATATCTGCGGTTTGAAATATATCCCGTACCTGAGCTTATACCAATGTGAGCACCAATTTTTATACCCATATTCCACTACAAGAAAACAACTCATTAGCCAGGTGACTATGCCAGGTGGTAATCACCTCGCAAAAAAAGTACTTGCGGGGTGTTATTCACCTCGCAACACAGTTTTTTTTTTTAAAAAAATATTATAAGTTTTTCCATTTCGCAACAGTTAAGGGAAATTTAAATTTTTTCAAGAGAATGTTGTGAAGTGATAAACACCCTGCAATTGTTTTTAAAAAATTTGGGGGGAAATTTATTTGTACAATTATTGATGCGTCAGTAGTGGCAGGAGAAATTTAATGTCATAAAGGGAAAAAGAATTTTCAGGGTGAACCCCACGTCGCAACTTCCAACAAAATAATATTTGCAGGGTTAAAACCACCTCGCAAGTTTTTTTTGAAAAAGTGGGTGGAAAGCTTTAATTGCAGTCATTGATTGATAGAGGGGTAGGTGAACATTATGTACAATTTCTGACATTAATGTTGCGGGGTGATTTGCACTTCGCAAATCTCAACAGTCAAAAAAGTTGCAGGGTGATATTCACCTCATAAGTTTCCTTTATATATCACATGCATCTTTCTCTTTTGTCCACCAATAAACTTAAACAATTCTTCAAAACTTCTCAAACTCTTATTCTCTCAAACTCATTTTCTCTCATTCTCCAACCCTTTCCCAACTCCTCTATATCTCTCAATTCTCTCCATTTTAATACAAAATCAAGATTCAAATACTCAAAAAATTTGTTGGATTCAGATCTGCTTTCTATATTTTCATCAAATCCATTTACAAAGGTACACATATTTATAAATTGTTTGTTATTTTAAAAATTCTTTTAATTGGTTTGTATGATAGAAATAATTGGTCTGTATGTTTTATGAACATGTGTAGAAATATATGTTGAAATGGGTAGAAAAATATGCTATATAATTTTTGTATGTTGAAATTAATTACAAATATATGTTGAAATGGGAACAAATATATGCTGAAATTAGTAGAAATATATGCTAAAATTTGTAAAAATAGAATATACTTTTTATTTTTTAGTAAACTGATTTTTTATTTATTTTATAAAACAAAATATTTTATTATTATAAAAAAACAAAATATTATTATTATTTGTTAAAACAGAATATATTTTTTATTACATGTTAAATAATTAAATATTATATTTTAAGAAACAAAATATTATTACCCTCTATTATTAAGCTAAACATAAATATTGTATTACTAACATTTATTACTATTTTTAATATATTTATGATAGTTATGATTTATTATATTTATATTATTTTAAATATTAATAATTTAATATTTAGAATAATGTAAATATATTATTTTTTTATCAAATTAAATATATGTTCTTGCAAGGGTAATTATATATATATATATATATATATATATATATATATATATATATATATATATATAGGGGACGACTCAAGTGAGAACACTTGGTTAGTGTGAGAAATGAGAATAATGAATCACGATCATTAAATTTTGATTTTGTTGATTTTAATGGACTTGATTGATTTATCTTTCTAGGATCCTTAATATTTATTTTAAATCAACATAGAAAGAGAAACCAATCCAGTTCATTAAAATCAACAAAATCAAAATTCAATGGCCGTGATTCATTGTTCTCATTTCTCATAATAACCAAGTGTTCTCACTTGAGTCATCCCCATATATATATATATATATATATATATATATATATATATATATATATATATATATATATATATATATATATATATATATATATATATATAAACATACACATAATTTTAATTTGTATATCTAATATATATGGGAAAAAGGATTGTGCACTGACAGTGTAAATTATTTTTACACTGTCAACAAATGACGACCATGTAAAGCGTCAAGTCACACGGTAAATTTTAAAATATTTTTATAATTTGGCACTTTAAACCATTTTAATTGGATGTATGTGTAATCTTTTTTTACACTGACAGTGTACTACCATTAATATATATATATATATATATATATATACACTATCTGATATCCCGTGTCAACCAAACACATGATAAGATAAATATTATCATATCCTATCCTTATCCTGCTTGATATCCTATCACGTCTCTATCATATCCTGCACACCAAATGAGCCCTAAAACCGCAGAAAAAATCACGGTCGTTGTCAAATGACAACTAGAGAATAACACTATGTGAAAATTGTTACAACACATAGTATACCCTCAACTAACCCAAGCCTTCAATACTCTCGCATCCTCCAAAACAAATATTTAACTACATCTCACAATACTTGTATCCTGTATATAGCATTGAACTCCCTCTTCATTCACAAAAATAAGCGGCGTGAGACTTCTTCAACATGTATATTTTTAACCAACCCTAACAATCTCCACCTTGATTGGAAATAATACATAAGTTTTCATTGTATTCATCGACAATCATACTCCACCATAAGGAGTATAGTAACTTGAAGTTACACCACTCAAAGAATTTTCACATTGTTTTAACCGATAATCATAGTTTTAAAAAATATCTGACTCTCTCAAGAAAATAAATTTCACTTGAGATAAACCACTTCAAGGATTTCACATTGTCATCACCTACAATCATATACTTTATTATGAAGAATAAATTTTACTTGAAGCTAAACCACTCCAAAAAATAAGGGGACCAATGATTTAAAACACCCAAACTAGAGAGGCCAAAAGTGCATTTAAGTCTGGATATTAATTTACAATTTTTAAAAAATATTTGGAGTTAATTTTAGAATTTTGAAAAATAAGAAAATTAATTTTTAAAATTTAAAAGGTTAATATAAATTAATTTGATATTCATATTATATAGAATAAGAGAGAAATTTCAATATTTTTTAATAATATTTAAAAATTTTAAACTTAACTTATACAAAATATTTCATGATTTTTTATCATTTAAAAAATTCTCAAAAATATTTTTTAAACAATAAAATTACATATAACAAACTAAGTTCTCTTAATCATGTAAATGTAATGCATTTGAAACATTATTGAAGTAAAGCATATTCTTACTTTCAACATAGAATGGTACATCAACTTGAAAAATAAATAACTAAATGTAAACTAATTGCTAACTACTTTCTATTGAGATTCATATCTTTTTGTCTATAGTTAATTTTGAAAAAAATGCAAATATATTGTGTAGAGACCTGAAGTTTCATCTTCATCCAACACAAAAAGTACCTCTTAAAATCTAAGGTATTTTATGGATCAACTATCTAAATATAGAAAAAATCTTGATGACCTAATTGTAAATTCTAATGAATTTTGGATGTTTAAGAGATTGGTTTGATATCTCTGCTCCTCATGAAACCCAAAAACTGATCAGGCAATTCTTCCAAAAGAGCTTGCACAACAGAGATTTGTCCTCCTGTCAAAACAGGAAAATAATTGTAAGAATTAAAAACACGGACACGGACACAGACACAGACACGCACAACGTACCACTTCAACACCGTAATAATTTGAAAAAATAAATAAATTGAACATAATTACAAATATCGGTGTCGGTGTCCGACACTGACCCAGATACAAACACACCATTTTTTAGAGGTGTCGGTGCTACAGAGGAATTGAAAGACTACATTACACAAGTTAACTAGAGAAGTAACTAGTACTCACTTTGAACTTCTCTCATTGGAACAAACTGCACTATATCTCTTGCCGCTACACGACCAGTAGAACTTCTTAAACGAGGTCCACTATCAGCATCCAATACCTGTAATAATTAATTAACTTATAAGTAAATGTATTTGGTCTAAATTTAAGTCTAGAGAAAGTCAGAAAGTAGTTAGACCTCCATGCCGGAGAAATCAGCGCCTCCAACGCCAACTATAAGTATCGATAGAGGAAGATCAGATGCGTTAACCACAGCATTTATTGATTCTTGAAGATCCGTAACAATTCCGTCCTGTATAAGAACATCATGAACATTTTTTTACTGGCGTTGTAAATCGATCTTATAATTAGAAACAAAGCGAGTATATTTCTCACCGTTATGATAAGCAATACATAGTATTTAGTGCTGTTATACGATGAAAGGGACTCTGTAGCCATCTGTGCAGCCGTGTTGATAACCGGGCCGAATAAAGTTGGTCCAGATAGTCTGACTGTGTGTAAAGCACTAGAATAAGCATCCATTATGCCTTCAACTCCTGCCACCTAAACACATTCAAAAAACTATATCTTAAATTTTTTAAAAATATTCTAGCAAGTTCATAATGAATTAACTGGTGAATAATAGAGAAAGAATCAAAAAGTAAAACAGCGAGAGTTTCTCACCTCAGAGCTACCTGGAGGTCCTCCATTCAGGTTAAAACAGTGAGATACTGCACCACTTTGTACAGTTCCTCCGAATCCCCAAGCAGGAAACATCTTATCAGAATCGTAGAACTGAATAACTTCTCCAACCTCCATTATAGCCTGCACAATTTTTCATGTCTCATTAAGAAAGACATTGATAGTATATTAACATGATATGAAGCCCAGATACGTATTACAGGCACTAGTACGATACGACATGGACACATAATATATGTTTTAAGAAAAATCAAGACTTAGCTATAGTAACAGAATCTTAATGTTGAGGATTTTGTGGACAAGTATCAATCTTACCTTTTGGTATGCGTTTAGCCGACCTGATGCATTGATGTAATGCAAAGAATCTGGCTGTTGAGGATTTCCATTGGAAGCTGGAAATTTTTTGAAGCACTTAACAAACTATAAACATGAAACTAGTACTGATAGTGATCACCTTAGTAAATAAAACAATTGAGACATACCAGTGAAGTCTATTGCAACCATGAAGTTGAGTTCAAATCCACTAGATATGTAATCAATAAAGCTGAATTGTTCCCTTTCAATATAGTGATCCACAAAGAGTTGCCCCTTTAAAATCTATAATGATGAAATAATTCTGTCAAATGTGAGTTTTTAAGCATTTCAAAACCAAACTTTGAAGCTTCAACGAATGAAGTTCAAATCTCACAAGAGACAGTCGTAAATTTGCACCTTATCTTGTCCACGGCGTTTCGATGGCACAAGAAAATTTGCACCTTTCCTCTCATTAAATAGCTTTTCAAGGTCTGCAATTGACTTCTGCATTTTACTGATGGCAACAAAATTTGATGTCACTTTTTTTTACATCTATGAACTATAAACCAGACATTGAAAAGCCTAAATAAGTTTAGGCTCAACAAAACTTATAAACAACTATAGTTAACTCGACATTACCCGATAAATGAATGATTGCCATTCCTATTGAAGTCAAAACACTCAATAAGTAATGGAGTCTCCTGCATAGAAGTTGTTGAAAATTTTCAAAACTTGGTTAACATCTCTTTATATGAGAAAGTAATTAAAAAACATTTAATTGAGATATGTATGATTTAACATGAGATATGTTATGTCCAAAGATGTCAAGCTTACTTTACTTCCAAATTGCTGGAAATTAAGAGAAATTGGTTTCCATTTTGGATTTAAATTGTTATCTATGACTTCAGTCTTGCAAATAGGAATAGAACCTCCGGTTTCAACCAATCTTGATACCCTTAGAAAAGGATCCTACACAAGAAAAAACAAGATGAAAAGTTTTAAAATATTGATATGAATTAAACTAAATCATAAATAAATATGTAGCAGAGTATTGAATTTGTACACTTTTGGAAAAAACGTCTTTGTTATCCAAGCGAGTACAACGGAAGCTAATCTGAACAACATTCCTTGAAGCAACGGTCTCCTCAGCATGAATGGTAACTGTTCCTAGATTTCTTTGAACAATACTCTCTCTTTTGCCTTGAAGCTTTAAGGTTAAGCTCCGGTTTTGTTTGGTCACTATCTGTTTCATAAAAGAATATGAAATATTGGATAATGTATATTAAGATTGTACTGCCAAATCAACATGGTTATTATCAGTTGAAGCTGACCTCTGATAAATTGCAACTCGCTTCTCCAATGAAATCTTGATCTTTCAGTTTTAGTGTCTGCAAGAAAAAACAATTGTAAAACACGAGCCCTCGCCCCAAAGTGACATTTAGATATTGTAAAACTCAATGTACAACTTGCAAATGTCTTCCTCCTGGATCATGCATGAACCAACTCACCACACTAATCGCAGAAGCAAAATCCAACCTAGTGTGTGCCAAATAAACTATATTCTAATATCATCTTGTGATTTTACTCGATGGAAAGACTTGTAAGTTTGGTTTCATGATTTCCTATTTTCTTCAAAAGATCAAGTACATATTTTTTCTGAAAGATAAAAATGTTCTGTTTTGAGTAGGCTACCTCAATTTTAAAGAATTACTTTAATTTTTCTAGGTCTTTCATCTCAAATTATCCTGATGACTTCTCCTTGAATATTTGTATCTCAATCACATCATCTTCGGTAATAATAATTTATTAACATTAGTTTGAAACAATTAATTAAGCACAATTATTTTTCCTCCTTTTGAATATTTGAAGAACAAAGTGTGATCTTTATGGTTTTTCTCAGAGTCCAATAACATATTTGTTTTTGTGAATCTTCCAAACATGACCGAGAGAACCACTTTAATCTATATAAGATCTTTCTCAATCGACACACTATGTTCGCTGTGAAACTAAAATCGGTAGAAATCTCCAAATACACCTTCACAAAGCTTCCCAGCAAAAATGTATCTTTAAGATCAAAATGAAGTTGTTCCCAACTGAAGCAAACAATGACACATAATAGGATTTAAATAATACTCATGCTTGTCACTGGAGCAAAGGTTTCCACATAATGGATGTTATATGTTAGATTATATTCTTTTGTCACTCGTCTAATGTAACGATGAAAAATGTCATCTAACTGGTGCTTTACTTTTTATATATCCAATGATTTCCAAATAACTTATTATCTTTTTATCTTTTAACCTCTTCTAACCTCATTTTTCTCAAGTGTTTTTATTTCCTCATTTATACTTTGGATCTAATTTTTAATCTATAGGCACCTCTTGAACAAATGATAGAATTCTAGTAGAATCAACAACGACAATGAAATTTTGATACTGCAGAGAAAAATGTTTAGAGGAGACAAATTAGGAAGTACGGCATCTATATTTAGAGGAACGGCATGTTTTATTCTTACGGTATTATTTTACACAATTTAAGAATCATTTTCAATAATTACCTCTGATTTAAATAATTTAATTTGCTTGTGGGACTGGTCAAGTTTAATTTTTTCTTGATCCACTAGAATTGGTTCAGAATTTGATTCCAAATTTGATGATTCCTATAAAACAAAAGACAATGGAGGAACCGAGAACATAAATAGATTATTTAGAAGTTGAATTAAGAATAAGACTCAAAATAGGTGACGACCGAGTTCAAAAACAAGAGTAAGAGAAATAACATAAACAAGTATTTTAGGAAAGCTATGATCAAGGATACATAACTCGAGTTCAGAGTCAGAGTCATTCATGTTATCCTCCAAAGACTAACTAGGTTGAGTAAAATAAGACCTATTTTTGTAAAATGTGACACATTCAAAAAGTTTTTTCTCCATCCCTAAAAATAAAACAAAGTATGATTTTTATAATTAAAGTAACAAATAGATTAGTATAGTTTAAGGAGAGTTTTTCTCCTCCTTTTTCTATCCAATTCCTAAAAGTTCTCTCGTATTCACTCATTGCTTTTACTATTTTTATTATTTATCTTTTTTTTCTTTCCTCCTGAAAAGGAAAGCCCAACAATCTCCTTATGACATAGGTGGACGACTCCAAGAGTCCTAACTCTTTTGCAAAACTCATATTTGTCTTTAGATAGAAATTTGGTCATCATATATGAACAATTGTCATTCATATGAATTTTCTCAAGTTTTAAGTGCTTGGATTCCAATATATCATGTATCTTGTGATATCTCACATCGATGTATTTTGTTTAACCTTAAAACTCAAATTTTTGCCTAAGAGGACTGCGTGCTAACTATTACAATGCACGACATGATTATGTTGTTCTTTCCCTAACTCATGGAACAATAAACTGGGTCTCAGTGGTAGACATATCAAATTTCAATTATCATCTGAACTAGGTATCAGAATTATTCTCTTTATTTTGCAAAGGTTGGTACAAATAATTGCATTAGGATGTCCTGCATTTTCCTGTTTTTTATATTTTTTAGCTCACCTATACTTCATTCTCTCTAATCCTAGAGGGAAATATTCATTACTAAAGGATTGCAAAGTCTGTGGCTATAAAGGTAAATTAAACATAGGGAAGGTTTGGTTGCAAAGTAGGATGGCAATGAACAACAAACTACTATGAAGGTATAAAAAGAAAAGAAACAATCGCATTGACGATAACTAGGATTTATGCGGAAACAAAACCTCTAAAATTTAGAGTTATGATACCAATGTGAAAAAATGTTTCTAACATATTTTAATATCATATCATAGTTAATTTGTTTAAATTTAATGGACTTGTTTAAGAGACAAAGTACTATAATATAAAAATAACTATAAATAATATAATATACAATCGATTATTTACCTTAGTGGAAACGCCATGATATGTTGTGTCAATGTCATACACATGAAATCTGAAAGAAAGCAAAATGAGGAAATAGGAGTTATATATAAATCAAGTCCGAAAGAAGTTTGTTATATACATAAAAAAGTTACACATGAAGAATAGCTTACAGAAGTGGTTGCACAATCTCGAAATGAAATGCAATATTAATTTTTTCTATCCATTCTGGATTCAAGCAATTGGTTATAACTTCAGTTCGTCCTAATTCTTCCAATTTGCCATCTCCTTTCTTTGCATATACAACAAGCATAGGATCACTCTAAAATAAAACAAAAACATCGAAATTAGTAATGGTTTTAGGTAGTAATATCGGAAAAAAAGTTGGCATCCAATTGTAACTCTTGGTAAAGGGTGTGTTACCTAGGAGATTAAGATTCTAAGGGGATTTAATAATAAATACTCCATATCACATGCATTGTTATGTGTATGAAAATGAAATTACCTTTGATGTAATGTCCATATCAAGTAAGTCAGATGCTGAGAAAGATAACTGCAGAAAAGATTAGAAGACCATAAGTAATTCTCCAACTTGTTCAGGTTACAACAAAAACAAATACTTGTATATTTGAAATATATAAATCTAAAGAAAAAAGGAATAAAACAAACGAAATTGTTAGTTATTGGTGTGAAATTTTATTTATTATTAAGTATTCATAAATTTCTATTTCAATGAAGTTAAAAACAATACTGATTATATTGTTTCTTGTTGTTGTTTGAATTTTGTTGGGTACTTGTTGTTGCAATTTTATGTATAAAAACTTTCTAATTTGTAGATACATTTATTTTTATTATTTCACACGAACAAATTTTAAATAATAATATAACCTATATATAATTATACTAACAAATAACTATAACAATGAGTTTAAACTCTATTTTAACACTCTGGCTGATGCCTCATAAAATTTAATTTTTTTAATTATATTTCTTTTTTCTCTTCTTTTTCTTTATAATGGTAAATTGTAATAAGAAAATTTCTAATTTGATATTTAAGATGACATTTTAGAAAATCTAACTATGATACCATATTTCAATTTTGATTTTTAATAATATACTTACAGATAAAAATAATAATATAGACTATCAAGTTTAAAATACCAAAAGATTGATAAATTTATAATTTAATCTAAAACACAAAATCTAATATGATTATATCAATAAAAAAATTATTCGAATGTACGATATGATATTTAATGTGGGTCAGTTTGTTAAACAAGATTATTTCATAGTAGATTAAAAAGCTAAACATAATTACTAAATAAGTTTTTAATTTTTAAACTTAACATTCTTTATTTAGAAAAAAAAAAAAAACTGACCTAAATCTATGATACAAAATTTACCTTCAGCCTATTTTCACCCTTCCCCTCTAAAGGTACAAAATTTCATTAATAAAATATTGAGGAATTTAATTATTCAATTTAAAATAGAGAGAATATTATTTTATATTTCATTTATCATTGTATTAGTTCAAATGTCTAATTTAGTAAATTAAATTGGGATGTAATCAATTGAACTAAATAAAGTATGATCTGGTCTATAGTTTTTTTTTGTCTATCATTCATATAGTTGATAATTTTATTTTTTAAGTTAAAATATCATTATAAATGTTTGCAGTTGTCTGCATGATACTGCGTCAATATGCTCCTTTAAAATTGTCCTTTTCTTTTTACCAAAAAAAAAATCTCTTTTTTACAGCTACATCTATATTCTATCCTAAATCCTATACAAAATGAAATATTTAAGAGCGTTTAAATTTTTTTTTAATTTTGTCAAAATAACAAACTTATTATTAAAAATAAAATAAATAAAAAAAGAAAAAGACACGATGGAATATACGTAAATTGCACTTTTTTTATTATTTAAAAATCATATTTCTTTATAATAACTGATCAGTCTCTAGTAACTGATCCCACACACAAAATCAGGATCATCAAACATTCAGCATCAAAAACTTCACATTCACAGAATCAACTACCAGTTCTAACAACGGAAATCATAAAATTCACCATGAAAAACTTCACATTCACAGGATCAATCAACTACTAGTTTTAACAACAGAAAACGTAAAATCATAAAATCAAATTAGTGTAAAATTGAAATTTGAGATGATGAATTGAAAGTGAATACAAATTCCAGACACAGATTGTAAACTGAGATAGATTGGGGGAAATTGAACGAACCTCGATTCTGGTGAACAATGGCTGAAAACCCTGAGATGTATAGAAGAAATCAACAGCGTCATTGTTGTTGTTCGTTGCTTTCTGATTAACACCACCAACTGCTTCCTTCGCTCCTTTCACGTCTGAGAAACATCCTCCCATTTTAAACCCTAATTTCCTTTTCCAATCTCAGATAGAATACAACTCTCACTCACTCTTCAATCGATACAATACAACAAGCCTTTTGTTTCTTTTTTCAGTTTATATATACTGCTTTATTTCATCTTAATAATAATAATATTTATTATTATTAATAAGACAAAATTGTTTTATTTTCCACGAAAATCGGTCTTACCTTACCAAATAACAAATCAACGACTTAATCTCTTGATTAGTTTCTGATACGTAGCAGGTGTTTGTTAAACTCAGTAATAAGAATAAATTTGTATAGTAGTAACTCAGAAGGTGCTTGTAAAATCAGTATTTATTCACCATTATTATTATATCTATATATTCATCATTATTAGACTCTTTCACGTGAAGACTATATGACTTATGGCACAAGAAAAGAAAGCTCTGTCTATAAATAAATTGTGGAAACAAAAGAAAGGAAAAGTCTCATACCATATTAGTTCCTAGGAGTAATTTCTGTGATTATGAAAAGTAAACCACGAAATTCCTTTTTGGTCATCCCAATGCCCCCATTTTAATTCATTAATTTGTTCCTTATTTAAATATATTTTGACATTTTTTTATTGGCAATAGATGCATAATAAATTAGAATAATAATAAAATATACCTGGTCCTTATTATAAGAAGAAGATTACTTTTTAGATTAATAAAATAATTAATGTATTTGATCTATATATGGACTAGATACAATAATCATTCTATGAATCTAAAAAGTGAACTTCCTCTTATAATAAGGACCAGAGGGAGTAAAAGATTAACAGGGTCATCTTAACTTTTTTGAGATATGGGTAGATTAGTCAAGGTTTAACTAAGACATAGTAACAAATAGAGACCCTATTTTTTAAAGGTTTAACAATATCAAATATTTTATGAGGCTATGTCTAATCACAATTTAAATGGGAAAATTTTGAAGCTTTGTGCAGTAGCTTGTTTTGCACACCATCAAAGACAGACATGAGATTAAAAATAGTATCTTGACCGTGTAAAATAGTTTTATAGTATTATTTAAAAGAAATTCATTCTTCTGTCATGACATGCATTAAATTAAAAATATTGTACACCCTTAATATATGAATATTAATTTTATAATTTATTTTATTATTGTTGATTTAGGCATATATATATATATATATATATATATATATATATATATATATATATATATATATGAGTATATGGTGTAATACACTTAACACAGAGACATGAAACATAACTGTTGACTTTTTCGCGTTTATAAAAGATACAATGCCCGCATGTCCACCTCGTAAATAATATTGATTTGACTTTTCGTAAATAATATTGATTTGCCTTTTCGTTTTCCACTAAAGTGATAATGATGAAGAAATTTTGGAAAAAACGTAATTAATATTGATTTGCCTTTTCGTTTCTCACTAAAGTGATAATGATAAAAAGATTTTGGAAAAAACGTAAATAATAATGATTTGTCTTTTCGTTTCCCACTAAAATGATAATGATGAAGAGATTTTAGAAAAAAACGTAAATAATAAAGCGTGTAAATAATAATTGCATTAGAACAATGTAAAGAATATATTTTGTGCAGTCAGATTAATTGTAGAGTTTAATAGTTGGTTGTAAAAGTCAGATTAATTGTAAAGTTTAATAGTTGGTTGTAAAAATAACTGAAATGCATTATTTTATCGGGGTTGAATCACTTTGGCTGAAAAGTAAATTATATAAATCACAATGTATTATAATTAATAATTAAATTACATTTATTGAAAAGAGAAAGATCAGGTGTAATGTCTTGCCGGACTTATTTTAAAAACAAATAAAACCCTTTTCTTTTTGCACACAATATCTTTTTAAACACAGATTTTCAAAAAGGTTCTTATGGAGTACCACAGATATGAGGGGTGCTTAAAACCTTCCTCTTGTATAATCAACACCGTATCTAAGATCTCTTTTTTTTTTGTTTTGCTTTTGCTTTAAAAACTTCTTTTTGGGTTTATTTCGCTCTTCTCCAATTTTTTTTGAAACAATAAAGCGCGGTGGCGACTTTCACTGAAATAACAAGTCAAGTCAATTCAATGACTTCGATCTCAAATTTTCCGCCGCTACAAAGTGGTCGCATATGAACTAAATTTATCGGAATCCTATGTTTCATGTCCCATTGTTCAAAAAGGCTATCAGTGACTATGTTGAGAAGAAATGGCTTCCTCTAGAGTTGGCCACTGAGAGTGTTGAATAGGTGGAGACTACAAAAAGTTGGAAATTAGGGCGGTTTAAGAAGTACTATTACGGCGGTTTCAACAGCCATAATTAATGAAAAATTTCGTTTTACAAGAATGCCATAAATTTGACTTCCGCAAAGTAAAAAAACGGTTGTTTTACACCAACTGCCAGTCAAACCGTCGTAAAAAACTTGGTATAAACCTCTTGTATCACTTTAGTGGGAAAGAAAAGCAAAATATAATAAACCTTAGGACTAAGTAAAGGTTAAGTATGCTCGAACATATGCATTGAGCATAATTTAATACCAATTAACCTATAATATGTGAAGCAAGTAAACACAATACAATCACAAATAAAGCTTAATCTAAGAAAAAGAAACTAGAGGCAAGAACCTTAATAAATGAATATACACACATGGAATAACATAAATAAGAATCAATATTGACAATAATTCCAGAACCATCGCTATCTTCACCACCCTTGTTCAAATTCACTTATGCTACCACAACATTGTTACTACTCGGTTGAAACCTTTTTCTTGAACTACCAACATCCCCTGCTCTGCTCAAAGATAATTCCATAATTCACATAACCAAATGGTCTCAAGATAGAAATGATAACACAATTCAAGACACTCTTTAGGCTATGTTTGGATATCATGAAATAAACTGAGCGGAAATGGAGCAGAAAAGGATGGAACGGAGCGGGACGAAAATACCATTCCACTGTTTAGGAACTTTATGACGGAATAAAATCCATATCACTCTATTCTACTCCGCTCCATCCATTTTTAAATTATCCAAACAAGGGAATATCATTTTATTCCATCTCATCCCACTACGCTCCATCCGATTCCATCAATCCAAACAAAGACTAATTGATAAAAGCCCTAGAATAAACTAATTCAGAGACCTTTGACAAAAACCATAACTTAAATAAATTAATTATTAGGGAAAGGCTAACCAGTGCCCTTATGGCACTTTTTAGGTTATTAAAGTAGTAATAAATTTTTTTAATAATACGTGTAATCAATGTATTGAAAATGAATTAGAAATTGAAATCATGACTTTTATAAAGAATATTTTGTTTATTTAGCATGCTTAAAGAGTACCCTGAGGACACGTTAGCAAGACCCTAATTATTATTCATTTCCAACCTAACCCTAAATCTAAAGTATGTAATTTATTTTAATATTTTACAAACATCAAACACATTAAAATAAGACAATTTTTAAAATTTTAAAAAATTAAATAAAAAGGAAACCCTAACTATATCTAAAAAAAATTCAAACAAGTCTTCGATTTCTAAGAAAGAGTTAGCGTGAAATATGGGAAAGAGTACAATGGGTTTTTCTTTTTTAATTAGGGTGACTTGTTTTTTTTAAACCATCAGAAAGAAAAAGAAGGGAAAAAAAAATCTCTAAATTAATTTCATTTTATTAAAAAAATTAAGTAAATTTCGTGCGTTGAAACCGTCGTAATAGGATTAACATTACGCCATTTAACGAAACTGCCGTAATCAACGTTTAATAGTGGCGGTTTTTTAAAATGCCATACAGAAACCGTCATAATTTACACAAATTTTTGTAGTATTTTGATCTTGCCGCACATAGATATCACTGAAGAAAGGTAAGGCCTATTGTATGAAAGGTCTATGAGGGAAAGGTCTATGATGGCTAAACAGACTCAGTTACACACAATTCTAACCTAAAACTTTCACACTTGTGATAGTCACAGACATAGTCGTCAGAGTGTTTGTATGTATCATCCCTCCTCTTGTTGTCAGCCCAGAGCTGAAGTTTCTATTAGATCACGGTTCACCTCCAGCGCGTGAATAAGGTCTTTTTACCATATCAAGTGGTAAAAGTAGAACTATTTGCAGCCAATGCCATACTATAATATTGAGAGAAAACATTTATAATTTCAACAATGAATGGTATATAGACATAGGAAGAAAGAAAGATCAACTTGAAACTGAATCAGAAAACTAAATGTAAACCAAAAGCTAACTAACATAAAATAGAAGTATCATTTTTAACTACTTTCTAACTTCTATAATCAAGACTAAGATTCATGCTTCTATTTACAGTTCATTTGAATGAAAAAAGTAAATATATTGTGTGAGACCAAGCAATTCGTCTTCACCCAACACAAAAAAGTACTACTTCAAATCTAAGGTTGGCTGTCTCTAATTGTAAAATCTATTGAGTAGAGGATGCAACATGAGGGAAATAGGAAGTGAGTGGTTTCACATCTCTACTCCGCATGAGAGTCAAAAATTGATTAGGTAGTTCCTCCAAAAGAGCTTGCACAACAGAGATTTGTCCAGCTGTCAAAAACACAAGAATACGGTTCGATTAAATAAAATGAATAAAAATTAGATAACATGTTGAGAATATAAATTATAAAAGAGTAACAAATGTTATATTTGTATTTTCAACTTAAACTGGATGACACAAGGATTAGTGTCAATAAAAAAAAAACAACAAAATAATTACTAAGGATTGAAAGACTATTGGCATTCATTAGTGTCTCCAACTTGAGTTTCTAATTACTTTGGATGTTGGTACTGTCACATGTAACGCTTCAGTCATTTGAATATGAAGTTCAAAAACTAGTACTTACAGTGTACTTCTCTCATGGGGACAAACTGCACTAAATCTCGTGTAGCTACACGGCCAGTAGAACTTTCTAAGCGACGTCCATTATCAGCATCAAGTATCTGTAATAATTAACCAAAGTTTGTGTTATTATTAATACTCTCAGATGACAGGGCATAGCATGGAGCCGAGCTAAAGAAAAGAACAACATGCAAGGATATAAGGTAGACCTCCATGCTCGTGAAATCAGCGTTTCCAACACCAACTATAAGAATCGACAAGGGAAGATCAGATGCATTAACCACAGCATTTATTGATTCTTGAAGATCCGTAACAACTCCATCCTACGAGAAAATCACAGACATTTGGTTAGTTAGTTTTAAGGATTTAATTTGTATGCACTGACGTAATCATACACATTAATATGCACGAGAAAACAGCATAAAGGATAAAAACCAATTTATTATCTTTCTCACCGTTATGATAAGCAATACATAGTATTTAGTGCTGTTATTCGATGAAAGGGACTCAGCAGCCATATGTGCAGCCATGTTGATTACTGGGCCAAATAAAGTTGGTCCTGATAGGCGGACTGTGTGTAAAGCACTAGCATAAGCCTCCATTATGCCTTCAACTCCTACCACCTAAACACATAAGAAGACTATATTATCTTATCTCTTTTTAAAGAATGTATCAAGTTCACAATCAATGCGTAAGAAGGTAAGAGCCCACAATTTGTAGCCATATTGTTATTATGATTTGCTACAAAAATTGACTTCATTCTCAAACTCATCATTCATATGATCAATATTCTATACGAATGTTATTGTTATTAGAAACGATGAATGAGGTAAAACTGAGTTTATTAAAGAAAGAATTAACAATAGTCTTCCACCTTTCCAAGAATTATCTAGAATCATTGCTTTGCGGAACAAGTTTCCATCTTCTACTATAAGCAACAGACATAATTTCTCACCTCAGAGCTAGCTGGATTCCCATTCAGATTAAAACAGTGAGATACGGTACCACCGGGTATCTTGCCTCCAAATCCCCAAGCAGGAAACCGCTTATCAGAATCATAAAACTGAATAACTTCTCCAACTTCCATTATAGCCTACATAAATTTTACCTTGTTCATTAGGCCAGAGAATGGTTATAAAGATGTAAGGGTAATTATTTGATAAAAATATCCGGAATAATATATGATCATAGTTAAATCTTAAACGTGGTTAATTCCATTATGTTTCACAAGTTGATGATTAAAAAACTTGGAATCTTACATTGAAAGGTATCAAGTTTACCTTTTGATATGAATTTAACTGACCGGATCCACTGATGTAATGCAAAGAATCTGGCTGTTGAGGATTTCCATTGGAAGCTGAACAAATATCGAAGCACTTAACAAACTACAAAAATGAAATTAGTACTAATCACCTTAGGCGGTAAAACAATGGAAACTTACCAGTGAAGTCTACTGCAACCATAAAGTTTAGCTCAAATCCACTAGATATGTAATCAATAAAGCTGAATTGTTCCTTTTCACAATATTGATCCACAAAGAGTTGACCCTTCAGAACCTAAAGTGAAGAAATTATACCAAGTGTGAGGTTAAGTAGAAATCAGAGCCAAAATGTAATTCAAATTCAACAGCATGGATCAATGAACACCTTCTCTTGTCCATGGTGTTTGGATGGCATAACAAAATTGGCGCCTTTCTTCTCTTGGTATAACTTTTCCAGATCTGCTACTGATTTCTGCATTTTACTGTTGTCAACAAACTTCGATGTTATTATTTTGCAACTAGAAAATGAAAAGCCTAAAAAAGTTTAGGCTCACCAAAATAAAACAACTATCGCTCGACATTTACCCGATCAGTACATGATTGCCACTACTATTGAAATCAAAACACTCTATAACTAATGGATTGTCCTGCATGGAAAAGATAATTTAAAAAATGTCAGAGTAATCTGTATGATAATGATGTACCATCCGACATGTTGTGCACAAATATCGAAAGCTTACTTTACTTCCAAACTGCTGGATACTAAGACAAAGTGGTTTCCATTTTGGATTTAAGTTGTTATCTATAACTTCAGTCTTGCAAATAGGAACAGAACCTCCAGTTTCCACCACTCTTGATATTCTTAGAAAAGGATCCTACACAAGAAAAAACAAGATGACAAATTTTAAGAACTTGTCTATGAATGAAACTGAATCATTAATAAATATGTAGCAGGGTATTAAATATGTACACTTTTAGAAAATCTGTCTTTGTTATCTAAGTGAGAACAATGAAAGATAATCTTAACAGCACTCTTTGCAGCAACAGTCTCCTCAGCATGAATGGTAATCGCCCCTTGATTTCTTTGACCATGGTTCTCGCTTTTGCTTTGAAGCTTTAAGGTTAAACTCTTGCTTGGTTTGGTCACTATCTGTTCCGTAGGACACACACACAAACAGAAGAGACACCAATGTTACACAAAGTCCATAATCTTAATACTGCATGCTACAGTTATAATTATGCTTAATTTATTACTGAATGAAAGTGTGTGCGTTTGTAACTTTATATGTATGCATATTTATTTACACCAACATAGAAATTTCAATAATGAGAAACATTTAAGACTGTGCAGTTCTAAGAAATTTCATTAGTCAAGCACTTGTTTTAAAATAATTTTCAAAACCATGAAAAACATGTCTCATAAAGTTCTCTCTTATCAAAGTTTGAATGAAAAGGTTTTTAATATTAAAATAAGCTAGTTCAATAAAGAACTAAAAAAAGTCCTGTTACAAAATCAAGTGGCCCACTCAAATAAGTTGTACATTATTGAAGCTGGCTAATATGTATAAGTCAATAGTCTATTATAGTTTTGGAAAGAAAGAAGTAATAAAAATATATAATGGCTTAATTCTTTAGGATAGGATTGAAACATGGGTGAGTAACAAATGAAATACTGTGATGGTTAATAATATATTACTGACCTCTGATAAAGTGCAAGTAGCCTCTCCAAGGAACTCTTGTTCATTCAGTTTGAGTGTCTTCGTGGGAACACCATGATATGTTGTGTCAATGTCATATACATGAAATACAAGTGGTTGCACAATCTCAAAATGAAATGCAATATTAATTTTTTCTATCCATTCAGGATTCAAAGAATTCATTATGACTTCTGTGCGTCCCAATTCTTCCAATTTTCCATCTCCTTTCTTTGCATATACCACAACCATAGGATCACTCTGAAATAAATTAAGAAACATGAGAAGTAAATAAATAAGAAACATTCCATACATAGCATATGCATTCTTATGTGTAGGAAAACTACCTTTGATGCAATGTCCAGATCAAGTAAGTTACTTGCTGAAAGAGATAACTGCAAGAAAACATTAGAAAATCAAATTTGTGTCACATGTTTAACATTAACAGAAACCCTATCGATAAGACCATAAGAGTGATGATGAAGATGATAGATTAGAAATAGTACCTGAAGTTGCGTAAACAATGGCTGAAAACCTTGAGCGGTGTAGAAGAAATCAACAGCGTCATTGTCATTGGTGGTTGAGGCTTGTTGAGCTCCCACAGCTTGTTTAGCTCCTTTCATGTCTGAGAAACACGCTCCCATTATAAACCCTAATTTGATGGATTTCTTATTAACGACGATAACGTTTTTTTCTTTCACGAACTGCAAAATGGGTTTGATTCTTGAAGATTATATTATAATAACACAAGAATATCAATGAACAATACGCGTGCACTTGTTGATTCTATCCAATTTAAATTACTCGGAAAATCGATATTTATTAATTGATTATTCTGATACAATGAATAAGTCTATAATATATCGATTAGGTGTGTAGGACTCTGTAAAACTTGACGGAGAAGAAAGCAGTGGGTATAAACCTCGAAACAACTCTCACTTACTGAAATAAGGAAAACCCAAAAGAAAAGAAAAACTGCTGTGTGCAAATTTACCTAAAATAAAGCCGCGTTAAATAGTGGCAGAATTATGAAAATTCATTATTGTTACATTACAATTTACATGTAGTATGAGACTTATATATTTAATAATGACAATTAATTAATCTAAATTAATAAGTTAGTTGGATTAAGAATAACTAATTAATTTAACTATATCTTTAATATCTATTATTTATTACACTTCGAACTTTGGAAAATAAAAAGAATTATTTAAAAAATAATGAAAAAGAAAACACCGAAACAATATCAGTTACAAAAACAAATTTTTGTTTGATCATTTTTTTTATAGATAGAAAATAAAATGTCAATAAAATTGAAGGTGTGTTTGGTTTTTGGAAAAATGTCTGATTGGTTTTTAATGCTTTTAGGTTCGCGGTGGTATGGGTTATTTAGAAAGAGCGAAATAAGCGTGTTTTTTTTAATAAAGCGGAGAAATTGCAAGCGTTATCTGATAGAGTAAATGTTCAGTCGTTTGAGTGGTTAAAGTCGAAATATATTATTTTCGATTATGATTATCAGTTATGAAAGTTAAATCTTTTATCTTGCTTATCAACGGTTATGTAGACCTTTTTCTTACTTATTTCTTCAAAATTTTGGATTGTAATTTTGGATTTTTTTTTTGTTATTTTTTATATATATTGTGATGAATTTATTTGTTATGGTCGATAATATATATTTCGTTTTGGATGAAAAAGGAGAAATTAATGTGAGATATTGGATTGAACTCTAGTATGGTCGAAGGGTAACTTCTTGATTCCACAATTCGACAGGATCTTAGTATGTTGTCGAAGTTTGTTCACATGTTGTAGTTGAAGACCTGCATTGTTGTAGTCAAAGTATGCTCAAGTATGCAGTAGCCGAAATGTTAAGATTGTTAGCATGTCAAATTGGGTCTGTTTGTTTAACTCAATTGTTTAAGTTAGCATGTTCCCTAAGTTAGCTTGTGTAATGAGTCTAATGTGTAAAAGCTCATTAGTTTAGTGTGTTAATTTTATTATAAAATCATACTAGTCTCTCATCACTGCACACTGCAAATCCTAATTAGGGTGAGAGAGGTTATTTGTTATTCTATAACACTTGTAATTTTGTTTCAAAGAGAAAGTAAAAAATAGCAGTTTATAACCAATTTCATTGTGTTCTTCTTACTTCTCTCTTTCCTACCTTTGTGAGTTTCTTGCCAAGAAAAGAAACCTATTATACTTTGTTCTTAACATCAATTTCACAATAAATTGGTGCGGTGAGCATGGAGAAGAATGTCGTCAACAAAGTATGAGATTAAAAAGTTCACCAGGTAAACAATTTCGGTCTATGGCGCTTGAAGATGAATGCTCTATTAGTTCAACATGGTTGGTTAGAAGCGTTGAAGGGAGCCGCAGGCATGGACGTTACATTAATGGAGAAGGAGAAAACGACTATGGTAAAGAAAGCCCACAGCGTCATCTTATTGAGTCTTGGTGATAAGTTTCTTCGACAAGTTTCGAAAGAGACGACGCCGACGAGTTTGTGGTCGAAACTCGAAAGCTTGTACATTACCAAATCGTTGGTCAATCGCCTTTACCTGAAGCAGCCTCTGTATTCATTCAAGATGAGTGAAGACAAAGTCTTGGTTGAATAGTTGGATATGTTCAACAAACTGATTCTTGATCTTGAAAATATCTATGTCAAGGTCGATGATGAAGATCAAGCCCAGTTGTTGTTATTGTGTGCTTTGCCCAGATCACGCTCACTTCAAATAAACTCTATTGTAAGAAAGAGAGTCTTTGATCTTTGAAGAAGTTCAATCAGTCGTGTATTCTAAGAATTTGAATGAACGAAAGGAGCACAAGTCATCTCTGATTGGTGAAGGCTTGTCAGTTAATGCGAAATTCACAAAGAGAGATGGCAAGTTCGACAAGAAGGGTAAAAGTCAACAAAAGTCTTATAGTAGTGATACATCTGGTATTCTATGTTATCACTATAAGAATGAGGGTCATATGAGAAAAGTGTGCCCTAAACGCCTAAAAGGTCGTGGAGGTAAGGATAATGGCAACGCAGTCATTGTTTAAGTAATACATACTTACTTGCACCCATTCAAACTCCACTCAGAGAGCACTCCGCTTTGAGTAACTCAAGCATCACTGATCGCCCGCCTACGACCTAGCAGCACTTGTCAACAACAAGATTTCTCGTCTCACGTGAGATGATCTTTAAAATAGCCTAAAAAACCACTGTAGCATGCTACTCGCCGTCGTGGCCTAGCCCTCACCCCAAATGTGTAATATACCTATTAAGACATCTGAGTCTTTATGCCCGTGTACGGAAAACACGCACACACGAGTATTTTTTTGAACAGTATATATTTTTTATTTAGTTTTTTATCAAACACATTAATAGAAATATGAAACCTAATAATAATGTTTTCATAAATAATATTCATTTTTTATTTAATAATTTAATCACTAAAATTGCACTCCATAAGATAAATAAGTAAATAAGTGAGAAAAACATTATTTTTGTGATTATGATTAATATGAGAATATTATAGCTAGCAAAAGGTCAATCGAGCAAGAACTTTATATTTTGTTATCTTGATTTTTTCTAAAAGTATAGTTTTCAAAATGATATTTTTTTTTAAGTCTAAAAGCATATAATTTTTCAAATAATCTTTCTGTTTTAGGTAGTTGATTTGATCTTCTCGGTATGTTTTAAGATATCTAAATAGAATCTTTAAAAATATTATTTTATGAGATCGATTAAAATTCAATGTTTCCAACATTAACTATTTTAATGAGGTATGGTGAATTTAATTATTTGATATTTTTATTTATTATTTTATGATGATAAAAAATAATAAAAATATTTTGGATAATCCATTGCCCACTCCAATCCAACTCGAAATTAGTGGATTTGTTCAAATCGGTCCAATGTTGTAATGGGTGGTTATTTTATGTCGAAAATTTCTTTGTACACCCATATAGGATGAAAAACACTCCTGAAAACTCCAAAATACCCTTAAAAAATGCATCTCCGAAGACACCTATATCCTACTTTTGAAGATTTCGGATATGCATCTCTGAAATTACCCTTAATCAGATTTCAATGATTTTAGAGATGCATATCCGAATTCACCAAGAAGCTATTTCGGATATGCATATCCGAAATATGCGGATTTTCATTATTTTTTCCAAAACAACAATATAGTAGGAATAAAATTAAAACCTCCTACTATTCGATAAAATGTAACGGAAATAAAAAATACACAAATGCAGATTAAAAAATCGATACTATAATATGGAAGTAGTTGTTCGGATAAGTGATCATTGTAAAAATATTACAACATCGGATAAAAAGTCATGAATAAAACATAAATAGGCATCCATTACTGAGTATGCCTAATGCGGACTCCCTGTGACCGTCTCTGCCTCCTATACCCCACCGCACTGGACGCCTCACCAACCATCCTCCTCTGCACTATGGCAACCGCCTCTGCACCGCCCTGCTCAATGATCCCTCTCTCAAATCCCTTCGGCCCTATCGAGTGTATCCGCTAACAAATCGACAAGAGATCAGCGGCATTGTCATCCTCGGCCTGCTGGGTCTTCAAGAGCTCCTCATGTGCTGGCCCAGGTGGACGCCCAAGAGCATCAGGTGTCATGATAGGACGTGACACCTGATAGAACTATGTCACATATTCATCTACACAATGCCAGCTTTAGGTGACCCGCGTACGCCGATACTCCTCTGGGATTAGATGATGCGTCCAATCCTCAAAGATAGCAGTGAGCTCCCAGCGAGTAACTTTGTCAGGAGCAACCTCAAACGGAGACCTCGGGAAGACGCCTGAGACATACGTCTCCTTGAAACAGATGAAGATCCTGCAGGCGCGTCATCCATTTGAACTGATACTCGAACTCGACCCCGTCTCCGAGTCACTGCTTGTTGTGTAGCTCTCTCGCGCCAAGTTGAGGCTGTCTGTATCTCCCTACCTTGTCTAAGTCGAGCGGCCGGTGCCTGGTTGCCTGCCATTTTCCTGAAAAAAGTACAACCAGTAAGTCATGGAAACAAATTAAAAAAACAGTTCAGACCATATTTTGGAAGTGCATCTCCAAAACTGGTTAGAGGTGATTTTTGAAATGCACTCCATTTTTTTGCAGACCACCATTTCTTGCCCTAACTCAATAAAAATCTAATTTTTACCAACTAAACACTATCATTGACCTACAATAACTACACCCTACAATATTTTTCTAATTTTTAACAACCCTAATAACATTTTCAACTTAGAGTTCAAAGTTATAGAAACTTACACTTTGTTGAAGCTTTGAGTTGGTGTTTGAATGAGCCTTTGAATGCTTATCTATGCTTGAAACGAGTTGTAGAGCAAGAATCCTTTGAATGCAAGTTGGCACAAATGGGTTTGTTGGAAAAAAGTGTGTATTGAAGAGAATGAAAATGAAGGGGTGATTGTTTGGGTTTTGTAAAAAACGCAACAGTTTTCGGAGATGCATCTCTGAGACACCTTTTTTTTAAAAATAAGGTTATTTCGGATATGCATATCCGAAAATAAGTTTTTTAAAAAAAATGTGTTTTCGGATATGCATATCCGAAATCACATTTTTTTGAAGAAAAATGTGCCTTCGGAGATGCACATTCGAAATTTAGAGATATTTTGGGGTTTTCACAATAGATGTCTAAGAAAGCATATAGGTCTAAAAAGAAATTCTCTTTTATGTCACCTAAACTGGACTTCCCTCTATGATTCGGGTTTTGGGTTTGACCAAACTCAATCCAAATCGGCTCATGTGCACCCCTATTAGTATAATTTAAAAATATTTAAACAAATATTTATTTAATATAATTTTATTTGATTTATCGGTAAATATATCTTACATCCTCATCGGTAGTGTATGAATACTAATATTTTATTATTTAATATTGTTAAATATCATAATAAAAATATTATTCATATTATATTATAAAAATAACTTCAAAAAATATTTATTAAATAATTGTTCTATTTATATACATGTCCGACTATTCATAGGTAAATATAATAATTTTTTAAGTATTAAATTATCTTTTATAAATACTATAATGTATTTTTAAATACAACACATATAAATTGTATATAATAATACTCAAATATTTAACATAAGAGAAACTAATAGAATACGACAAAATATTGTTAATGTAACATATACGATTTAAAAGAAAAAGATTAAATAAAATAAAGATAAAATTTAATAAGATGAAAAAAATTAATATACTATTTTGGAGATAGAATATAAGTACTAATAGATTTTTTAAAATTTATTGCTATGCATTGCAGGCCAAACATGCTATCCATGATCCATGCAAACTAGCTCTTTGACAGTTATATATACACATGTATAGGAAGTGTTATATCATTGGATTCCAAATTAGAGTGAGCGTAGTTTTTTATTATTAAATATAAAATATAAAATAAATATGATAAAAATAAAAGAAAAGAATGAAATAGAAATAAAAGATATATAAAAAAGCATATCTATTTTGACATATAAATAAATGAGTAGAATAGAGTTTTTGTTTTGTTTTGTTTTGTGTTTTTGGTATTTATTATTCTGTACTAACGGACAAACTAATTTATACCCACAGAGCTTTCTTGTCTAACAAGTTATTCAGTTCTACACCTAATCATAATTCATTTTCCCAGCGTGCCTTATTATTAATAGCAAAAACACGCTTATATATATATAATAAAACTTAAAACCACAATTTACAAGCTTCAATCGCTCCATTTCTAACTCTTTTTTGAAAAGAAAAATTAGGGTTTTATAATGGGAGGTTGTTGTTCAGATATCAGAGGAGGTAAACAAGCTGTGGGAGCTCAACAAGCTTCAACCAGCAACACCAATGACAATGACGCCGTTGATTTCTTCTACACTGCTCAAGGTTTTCAACCATTGTTCACTCAACTTCAGGTACTACTGTTTCTAATCAATCATCATTATCATCACTGTTATGCTCTATGAAAAAATTGAGTAAAAATCTTTTATGATTTTCTAATCTTTTGTTGCAGTTATCTCTCACAGCAAGTAACTTACTTGATCGGGACATTGCATCGAAGGTAATTTTCCTATACATAACAATGCATATGCTATGTATGGTATGGAATGTTTCTTATTTATTTACTTCTCATGTTTTTTAATTTTATTTCAGAGCGATCCTATGGTTGTGGTATATGCAAAGAAAGGAGATGGAAAATTGGAAGAGTTGGGACGCACAGAAGTCATAATGAATTCTTTGAATCCAGAATGGATCGAAAAAATTAATATTGCATTTCATTTTGAGACTGTGCAACCACTTGTATTTCATGTATATGACATTGACACAAGATATCATGGTGTTCCCACCAAGACACTAAAACTGAATGAACAAGATTTCCTCGGAGAGGCTTGTTGCACTTTATCAGAGGTCAGTAATATATTCTTATCCATCCCAGTATTAAGATTATGGACTTTGTGTGACATTGGTGTCTCTTCTGTTTGTGTGTGTACGACGGAACAGATAGTGACCAAACCAAGCAGGAGTTTAACATTAAGGCTTCAAAGCAAAAGCGAGAACATTAGTCAAAGAAATCAAGGGGCGATTACCATTCATGCTGAGGAGACTGTTGCTGCAAGGAGTGCTGTTGAGATTATTTTTCAGTGTTCTCACTTGGATAACAAAGACAGATTTTCTAAAAGTGTACTAATTCAATACCCTGCTACATATTTATGTATGATTTAGTTTTAATTCATGTACAAGTTTTTAAAACTTGTCATTTTGTTTTTCTTGTGTAGGATCCTTTTCTAAGGATATCAAGAATGGTTGAAACTGGAGGTTCTGTTGCTATTTGCAAGACTGAAGTCATAGATGACAATTTAAATCCGAAATGGAAACCACTTTGTCTTAGTGTCCAGCAGTTCGGAAGTAAAGTAAGATTTCCATTTTTGTGCACAACATGTCGGGCTGTACATCATTATCATATAGATTACTCTGACATTTTTTAAATTATCTTTTCCATGCAGGATAATCCACTAGTTATAGAGTGTTTTGATTTCAATAGTAGTGGCAATCATGTACTGATCGGGTAAATGTCGAATAATATTTGTTTTATTTTTGCCGAGCCTAAACTTTTTTAGGCTTTTCATTTTCTAGTTCATACTTCATAGATGCAAATTAGTGACATCAAAGTTTGTTGGCAACAGTAAACTGCAGAAATCAATAGCAGATCTGGAAAAGTTATACCAAGAGAGAAAAGGCGCCAATTTTGTAATGCCATCCAAACACCATGGACAAGAAAAGGTGTTCATTGATTATGCAATTGAATTTGAATTACATTTTGTCTCTGATCTCTGCTTAAACTAACTCTTGGTAGAATTTCTTCATTTTAGGTTCTAAAGGGTCAACTCTTTGTGGATCAATATTGTGAGAAGGAACAATTCAGCTTTATTGATTACATATCTAGTGGATTTGAGCTAAACTTCATGGTTGCGGTAGATTTCACTGGTAAGTTTCCATTGTTCTACTGCCTAAGGTGATTAGTACTAATTTCATTTTTGTAGTTTGTTAAGTGCTTTGATATTTGTTCAGCTTCCAATGGAAATCCTCAACAGCCAGATTCTTTGCATTACATCAGTGGATCCGGTCAGTTAAATTCATATCAAAAGGTAAGCTTGATAATTTTCAATGGAAGATTCCAAGTTTTTTAATCAACTTGTGAAACATAATGGAATTAACCACGTTCAAGATTTAACTATGATCATATATTGTTCCGGATATTTTATCCATGTGTAAAATTTATGTAGGCTATATTGGAAGTTGGAGAAGTTATTCAGTTTTATGATTCTGATAAGTGGTTTCCTGCTTGGGGGTTTGGAGGCCAGATACCCGGTGGCACCGTATCTCACTGTTTTAATCTGAATGGGAATCCAACTAGCTCTGAGGTGAGAAATTCTGTCTGTTGCTTATAATAGAAGATAGAATCTTGTGCCGCAAAGCAATGATGCTAGATAATTCTTGGAAAGGTGGAAAGCTATTGTTAATTCCTTCTTCAATAAACTCAGTTTTTCTTTGTGTTTAGGTGGTAGGAGTTGAAGGCATAATGGATGCTTATGCTAGGGCTTTACACACAGTCCGCCTATCAGGACCAACTTTATTTGGTCCAGTAATCAACAAGGCTGCACAGATGGCTGCCGACTCCCTTTCATTGTATAATAACAGCGCTAAGTACCATGTTCTGCTTATCATAACGGTGAGAAATATAAGAAATTGGTTTTATCTTTTATGTTGTTTTCTCGTGCATATAATGTGTATGATTACGTCAGTGCATAAAACTAACCAATCAAATGTCCATGATCTTGTCATAGGATGGAGTTGTTACGGATCTTCAAGAATCAATAAATGCTCTGGTTAACGCATCTGATCTTCCCTTGTCGATTCTAATAGTTGGTGTTGGAAACACTGATTTCAAGAGCATGGAGGTCTACCTTATATCCTTGCCTGAGCTTCTTTTCTTTAGCGTCGCACCATGCTATGCTTTGTCATCTGAGAGTATTAATAACCCAAACTTTGGTTAATTATTACAGATACTTGATGCTGATAATGGACGTCGCCTGAAAAGTTCTACTGGCCGTGTAGCTACACGAGATATAGTGCAGTTTGTCCCCATGAGAGAAGTACACTGTAAGTATTAGTTTTTGTTTTTGTTTTTGAACATCACATTCAAATGACAGAAGCATTACATGTGACAGTAGCAATGAAGACATACATCCAACTTACATAGTATAACCAATAAATCTATAAGCTAAAGCATTTCAATTCCTACACACAATTAACATACACCTTACTAAATTTATTCATAAGGAGTTTACAATCGGGAACCATTGGTTCAATAGCTGCAATAGAATTAGAAACTCTAATGCATTAAACAACCAATTTAATTTGTACCTTCTAGTTTAAGTTGAAAATACAAATATAACATTTGTTACTCTTTTATATTCTATATTTTCAACATGTTATCTAATTTTTATTCATTTAATCGAACCGTGTTCTTGTGTTTCTGACAGCTGGACAAATCTCTGCTGTGCAAGCTCTTTTGGAAGAACTACCTAATCAATTTTTGACTTTCATGCGGAGTAGAGATATCAAACCACTCACTTCCTATTTCCCGCATGGTGCATCCTCTAATCAATAGGTTTTACAATTAGAGACAACCAACCTTAGTTCTTTCAATAGTTGATCATTTATTTGTTAATAGAATATGTATTTTTATTTGCATATAAGTTTCACATTGACTATGAAATGTAATGAACTGTAAATCTCTCTCTCTATATAATAAAGTCTTCGTAATATTATTGTCACATGGTTGATCTCAATATCCTTCAATATCTTATACGGTATCAGTTGGGTAAAGATTCAAACTTAATCAAAGTCGCTGCCGCAGTAGCTCCTCCTTGAGCGTTGTTATCGCCGCCGCAGTGGCTCCTCCTCCAGCATCGCCACCGTCATTGTAGCTCCTCATGCAGCATCGCCGCCACAGCTCCTTCTCTAGCACTGCCGCTGTCGCGGCCCCTCCTACTGTGCCGCGGCCGCTTCTTCCGCGCCTCCAGCACCATGTCTTCCTCTTCCAGTGATGAGTCTGAGCATGTTTCTATCAAGGTCGACAGTCCCACCAAGTCGTCATCTTCTTCAAGAGTTTCACCCAGCCTTTGTTATCACTAACATAAAAAAAAAAAAAAAACATTCCTTTTGTTCTAGAATGGGGAAAGATCACTACACCATGTGGACTGAACTGTTTGAAGTTCACGCTCGTGCTCACAAAGTGGTCCATCATCATTCCACGACTAGGAAAAAAACTTGCCTTCGCTAATGCTTATTTTGATATGTGGACAACCCTTGATTCCACAGTGCTCCAATGGATGTATTCCACAATCTTCCTTGATCTCCTTACCACTATTTTGAAAAAAGGATCCACCGCCAAGGCTTCCTGGCAGCGTTTAGCTGATATTTTTTAGGACAACCAAAACTCATGTGTCATTGCTCATGAGCATGACTTCTCATCCACCCGCATGGAGGATTTTCCTTATGTCTCTGCCTATTGCCAACGTCTCAAGCAACTTTTTGATCAGTTCACTACTACAAAAAGTATATACAACAACGCCTAGTTACAACGTATCCTATACACCGTTGTAATATGTTAAAGTTGAAAAGCTCTATGATTATAAAAATTAATTTAATGACAATTGTTTTTAAAAATCGTGGTAATAAATTATGTGTAACAAGCTTCGATGACCAGCAACTACATGTTTACCATTTTTTTCGAGTACATTAAGTGTGTGTGTCACTTAAGTTTATTGATGAAAACATAAATTGAAAATGATTTAACAACGGTGGATTGACTCAACCGTTGTTAGATTATTTAAATTTCCATTACGGTTGAATTGTTCAACTGTGGTTAAAGGTTTTACTGGTAAATTAAAACAAAACTTATTTTGCATTTCTTTCATAAGATGCCTCAGTCGAATAAGCGAACCAGAGACGACAACGGTAGCGCAATCTGTATCGTTATCATATTCATTCATTTGGAACTCAAACCTTCACCCTCCTCATTCATTTGAATCGCAAATCTTCAAAATCTTCCTTCTTGTTCTCGTCCTCATCTTCGAAGTACAGTATTCTTCATTTTTTGTTTTCATTCCTCTTTTCTGGGTACAAATTAGTTGCTTCATATTTCGTTCAATATTGTATATTATTCTTGGTTCATATTTACCGTTTGTTTGCTCTTCTGTTTGTGTTCATGTTGTATATTGTACATGTTTCATATGTTTTAGGTTTGTCTGTTGGATATAGAAGTGAAAAAATATTATATTTGTTGTGGTATATATATATATATATATATATATATATATATATATATATATGGTTTAGAGTTATATTTTAGTTATGAATATGCTTTTGTTTTTGGATATAATAAAGATTTAGATTTTGGTGTTCATTCACATTATTATTCGTGTATAAATTTTAGAAGTTGTTATGGATCTTAGTTGGATGAAAGCCGATAGATTATGTTTGGTTTATGAGAAAGGAGTTCTTGAATTTCTTGAATACGGTGATCAAAATCTTCTTGGAAATAATGGTATCTTTTATTGTCCTTGTGTTAATTGCGTGAATATAGATAAAGATACAAAGGATGAAATACTTCATCACCTATGTTGTGATGGTATATGTCAAAATTATATAATATGGATGTGGCATGGTGAGGTGGATAAAGGGGAAAGTCAGGCGTCACAAAGTCAAAATATGGATGAAGATGAATATATGGATGATCGACTAGAGGATATGTTCCGTGATATTGGAGAATCTTCTTTTAAGAATGCTCATATTTATGATACTTTATGTAGTGGTAAAGACACCCCTTTATATAAGGGATGCACAAGTTTTACACGATTGTCTACGGTGTTAAAGTTGTTTAATCTGAAGGAAAAAATGGATGGTCGGATAAAAGTTTTAATGAAAACTCTTGGGAATATGAGTAGGTCAAATGGTTAGACTGAACATGTATAAATCTATGGTGCAATTCTTTATTTCTCATCTATTTACTTTCCGTCATTTATTTTCTTTCCACTATATTACTTTCTTTCCAATATTTCGCTACTCTTCTTTCCTCATTTAATTATTTCCCTGCTATATCTATTTTTTTTCATTATTTTAACATTAACATTTTTATAGTCAAAATATTTTTAAGTGTTTTTTTTCGATTTTTCAATCATCATAATTGACTCATCTCTTATGTTTGGAGTCACTTGATTAGCAAGTGGCATCAGAGTCTAACTCGTGTTATACAAGTAATCATCTTAGAAGGTAGTACGATGACTTTAAATACTTCTTTTAACAAGAAGATTTTTATGAATACACATCCTCTCTTTAATGTGAAAGGTTTGTGATTTAGAAAGGGAGAACACAAATTTTAATGGAAGCTATTGATATTTATTTGTGGGACTTTTATTAATAATGAAGTAGTAAACAAATCGAGCAATTTGTGGACCACGTATGAAAAGAGAAAAGGGAAACTAGGAGTTAAAGTTAATTACTTGATGATAAGTGTGTTAAACACAGAAGAGTACTATTATATTTTTAATTGTATCACTGCCAAAAAATTGTGTGACACTCTTAGTATGATCTATTAAGGTTATACACACTAAGTGAGAATGAAGAATATCTTCAAGGGTGGTTCTCAAATATTGGAACTCTTATAAATAATAATTTCAAAAATTATGTTTCTAACAAATATCTAAAATTCAAGAACTGGTATCAGAAATTTGATTCAGTACTTGACTCCAAAGATACAAAAGCTTTTTATTAATTTTTAGGAATGATAAAATAAGAAGGAAATCATCATAAAGCTTAAATAATTGATTTATTAAGAAAAAGAACTCAGATACATTTGAAGGATCTTCATCATCGGAATCATATGAAGATTCATCTTCATCAGAAAAGTTACATAAAGAAGCTTTTGAGAGATTGTCACCAAAAACATCATATGAAAGAACTGTCGTTGTATAAGAAGGATCTTGTGGAGATTCATCATTGAAAAAATAGTATGGAGAATCATTGTATCAAGAGTTCATTCCAATATAAAAAAATTTTGTGGCATCGCATGAGAAGATTGTGACAACATGTGAAGAAAATTTATAGGAGAAACATCTAAATCATCATCAGAAGATTCATCCAAAGAGTCATCGGAAACTTCATCCATAAATTCATCTGAAGACTCAAGTGAAAAACAAAGGAATCATTGAAGAGGTAGGGTGTTTTTTTAAAGCTACTTATGAAGATGACGATGAGGTAGGTATTCTATCTTACAAGAAAATATTTGATTTAAGTGTTAATCTTAATAAGGAGAATGAGAAATTTGAAAACGTAACATATTAAGGTAGGCTACGAGTGAGTTTATTGATGGATATTAAATTAAATGGGCAATCAGGGAAATAAAGCATAGAGTCCAAGGAAAGTGTGGGTAAGGGATTAGTTTGGCCAATGCCTTGGCATTTGGTTTGTGATCCATTAGCCAAAGTAATACTTGAGAGTGTGCCCATATATTTCAATGACGAGAAAAAAATTTGTTACGGAACATGTGATCAGATGCGCCTGAGTCAAGGATCTAGGTCCAAGTGGAAAAGACTTTGTAACAAAGGAAATATGATTATCATTCTGAGCAACATAGACAATAGGTGATGTAGTTTACATTTATGCCTTCAGCTATAGATACTTATTATACCCTATGATATAAAAGGATATACTTGAGCATTTGTGTTAGGGGCTTCAGCTTGAGAAACATTGTAATCTTTTTGCAGCAACCAATTAGCTTTCGTTTGACATTGTGCCTCAACATGGCCAAAATGGTGGCAATGACTGTAACGAGGTCTAGTCCTATTATTTCCACGTCCTCTTCTTCTACCACCTTGTTGGTAAAAATTGGAAACATGGGAAGTAGAGTCATTTGGCTCGTTGAAAGTAGGGACTAGAATAGAAGTTGAAAAGTTGATGACAAAATCGCCAAAAAAATGATGAAAACAACTCGGAATATGGCAAAGAAGGCTCTGTGATGGTCGGTGGTGGAAGATGGTTGCTGGAGCAGCGTGTGGGATGGAATACAACAATAAGAAAATGATTGTTGTGTTCGCCTGAATATGTTATAGTGTTAGGTTGAACTGGATATAGCACAATTGATTATAGAATAACTAGATGTGTGTAAAACACTGGCTGTATTAAGGATACATTCAAGAAGAAAAATGTAGAACAACCTTAGGATAAACCATTATTGATACCATATAGAATTTTGTAAATGTTGTGTGTCTCCACTTATATAACACTATATATATTTATAATTATGTTACGAAAAATACATTGAAGCTTAATAAATAAACACTAAACCTAGGAAGTTCTTTAGTCTAGAAATACTAACAATCACTATAGAATATATTTACACATAATTAATTCTAACATTATTAATAAAAAAAACTTTTGAGTTTATTTTTTCTTTCGAGGGCCCACAATCATGGTGCGGTTGTACAATGAAAATTTTAACCTAAAAAGGTTGGAGAAATATATTGATGAGGTGATGAGTTTTTTTATGATGATATAAGAGCATCTCCAATGGTGCAACTTACATTTGAGTTCTTTATGGGACTCACTAAGCCACATCATATTAAAACAATTTATTTAATTTTAACTTTAATAAAAATCTGATATGAGTCCCACAACTTTACCTCATAACTTGATTTGATTGGGTACTATAATCTTTTAGTTGTTCCATTGCAATGCAACTCTATTATGACATGACAATTTTTTTAAATATTTAATTATTAAATTAATGGTACAGGTGGAGAACTCAATAGAAGAAACTACCATTGGAGATGGTCTAAGGTCAGTCAGATGGTCTTACCTAGAAGCCATCCTAGATATCCACATTCGGGAAGATATGAGGTCAGTAAGATGGTTTTATCGTAATATCATAGTAGTTCAAAGTTATCATACTCCCTTCGGCCTTATTTATAAATAAATATTTCTTTTTTAGGTTCATTGAATAATAGACTAAATACATTCATTACTCAATGAACCTAAGAAAGAAATCTTTACTTATAAATACGGTCGGGGGAAGTATTTTCAAAAGATCGTCAAAAAATTTAGCTTGTTTAACTAATGTCATACTAGGGGTGGCAAAACGGGCCGCCCGCCCCGCCTTATGCCCGCCAAAAAACGAGCGGGGCGGGCATGCCCGCCAAGTAAAATGGGCATCAAAATCATGTCCGCCTCGCCAAGATGGCGGGTTGGCGGGCGGCGGGCTTACCCTCCTATTTTTATTTAATTTTTTTTAATAGATTAATATGCTTTTTTTACCTTTTAATTAAACTTTTCACTTATTTTTTAAAACAATTTTTTATAAAAGTAATTTTTTAACAAATTTACTCTAAAAAATATTACATATATTTATAAATAAATGTATAAAATAAACCATCAAGAATTGCAATTACTAGAATTAACTAAAAAAATAGTGAGTTTTGGAGGAGGAGCGGGTTTTGGCGAGCGGCGGGCTTTGGCGGGGCGGGTATGGCGGGCGGCGAGTTTTGGCGGGGCGGGCTTTGGCGAGCGGCGAGCCTAGAATTCCAACCCAACCCGCCAATTTTTGGCGGGGCGGGTATGGCGGGCGGCGAGTTTTGGCGGGGCGGGCTTTGGCGAGCGGCGAGCCTAGAATTCCAACCCAACCCGTCAATTTTTGGCGGATGCGCGGGCGGCCCGGCGGACCCCGGCCCGTTTTGCCACCCCTATGTCATACTGTCGGCGCACAAGGTTCTAGTACCAAAGAACCTTAAGATGGACATGTCATATAAACATATGAGATCATAAGCATACAAGATCATAATGAACCTGAAAATAGCAATGTCTCTAAGATAGCCTGGACAAACAAATGTTTGTATTCAAAAACCTAAAAATGTTACTCCATCCGTCTCATAATAAATGTCTCATTTGCATTTTTTTATGTCTTAAAATAAATGTCTCTTTAGAATACCAATGTAATATTTACCTTATTTATTAACTTTCACGTTTTTCAACTACTCTACTACCTATAATAAATAAGAGTATTTTAGTAAATGACATCAATTTTATCATTAAAATCAACACATTTAATCATTTTCTTAAGAACCGCGCAGAGCTCAAACAAGACTCTTATTATGAGACGGAGGGAGTACTATAAAAGAAGGACGGCTAAACAGTCTCGATTACACACAAAAGTAGAACTATTTTCAGCCAATGTCATATTATGAATATTGAAACAAAACATTTATAATTTCAATAATGAATAGTAAATACACATTGGAAGAAAGAAAGATCAACTTGAAACTAAATCAAATAACTAAATGTAAACCAACAGGTAATTACTCCCTCGGTTCTAAATTATAAGACATTTTAGACATTCCACGGATATTAAAAAACATAATTAATATTATATTAAAAAGACAAATTAGACGTGACTTTACAAAATTGTCATTCATTTATTACATATGAAAGAGAAATTTAAAGAATTGAAAGTAGAAATAATAACAAATGATAGAGGGTTATATTGAAAAAAATATAGGTAATGTTGCATTAAAATTGTAACATGACTTATAACTTATAAGACAATTTCTCAATGCAGCCCATAGATCTCTTACACACCGCGCGAAATTCCTTTTTTACCCCCAGCTTATGTAGATGCACTTTCGGAAGAACCTCATTTATCCCAAAAAAAATGGATTGGTTCAGTAGATACATCTACGGTAGTACTATAAAATACTATATATGGGAAAAATACAAATAAATTCAGTTCAGGGATAGTTCCGTAGGTTCATCTACGGAATGGCTTAGCGCCAGAATATTCTGTAGATGCATCTACGGAAGTGTCTGATATATTTTGAATCAGCATGATCACTCCCCCATTGTTTCATTTCTTCAAAAACTCTCCATATTCCACACCCTAAAAACCCTACATCATCAATACCTTATTTCACTCCAAGACTCAAATTTTTTGGTGCAACAAATCCAAGGGAGCAAGAGGAGTCTGAATTTCAGGTAAATATCCATCTTCAACCACTACATTGTTCACATTATGCAACTAATTTCTCTGAAAAAAGTTACGCTGCTTCCGTAGATGTATCTACGGAACGTGTTAAGGAAGAACACTTTGGTAGGTGCATCTACGGAACAATCCCTAGGTTGTTTTTTCCAACAGTTATGTAATTCTGTGTTATTTTGGAAATTGTTTGCAAATAGGTATGGTGCACCCCACAATATTTCAAGAGAATTAGCTCTTTTAGTTGATGTTTGTACGAGTGTTGATGTTGATGGGGTAGTCACAAAGATGGTAGATGTCGAAGGTGACTTTAGTAGCAAACAAGACTTTGATGATCGTGAAAGCATGCTAACATGGATTTGTAGGAATGCCAATAACCTTAGTTTTAGTATGGTAATAGGTAGATCGGATAATGTTACAGCAAGAAGAAACCCGTTTGTAACAATGATGTGCGAAAGAAGCGGGAAATATCATCCTCCTCTACAGAATTTTAAAAAGGACGACACGGGTACTAGAAAATGCGAGTGTCCATTTAAGATCCGTTGTTACATGTTGGCTAGCAAGAAGTGGAGATGCTCTGTTATTTGTGGTTTGCATAATCATGATTTGCGCGTAAAATTACAAGGACATCCTAGTGTTTGTCGGCTCAATCCGGAAGAGAGGACATCTATTAAAGACATGTCCTTGAATCTTGTCCAACCGAAATTATACTTGTCACATTGAAAAGAAAGGAACCCGACAACTTGTCGAATATAAGACAAGTGTATAATCAACGGTACCGCAATAATAAGGTGGTTAAGGGAGATAGGAGTGAGATGCAACAATTGTTGAAAATGTTGGATGCTAACAAATACGTGTCGCAGTACAAAACTTGCGATGACAAGGTTATGGTCCTAGATATTTTTTGGACTCATCCGGATTCGATAAAGTTGTTACACTTTCCCGACAGTGCTCATCCTTGATTCTACCTACAAGACCAACAAGTATCGACTCCCATTATTTGAGATAGTCGGTGTTACATCCACCGAGAAGACATTTGTCGTTGGTTTTGCTTTTTTGGAGTGTGAAAAGAAGATAATTTTAGGTGGGCATTGGACGTGTGCCGCTCACTTTTGAAGAAACAAATCGATATGCCTAAGGCGATTGTTATGGACCGCGACCCCGCTTTGATGAATGCGGTTGCAAAGGTATTTCCCTCTTCCGATGCTTTACTTTGTCGATATCACATATCATGTAGTGTGAGAAGTAAGGTTAAACCCGCTGTGGGGATAAAACAAGTAGAGACCGAAGGTGGAAAATCGGTGAAGCCTGGAGTGATTGTTGACCAAATAATGGATGCATGGGCTCGTATTGCAAGTTCGTCGAAAAAAGAATTGTATGCCTATGTCGTATTGGAATTTCGGAAAATATGTGAAAAATATCTCAATTATGGTTTTTCAGAAACCTTTTTTCCGCTCCGCACCGTACCTCTTACAAATTCAAATGATCGTATTATGTGTGTTGGATGGTTCGCAAAATCGCAACATTTTGTGCAAGTTTACTTGAAACCGGGATGCCCCATACCACCTACGTCACCGGAATGGGCGCTTTATCATACCGAAGTTGTTGAGACGTGGTCGGATCATTTTGTGGATAGGATGCACGATTTCGAAAAGTTGAACAACATTAAAAAGAAATCAAATGCAGAAAAGTCAAGATTAGAACCCCCAATAGATTTAGCCGGCAACAGTTCTTTTGATGTATTTTTTAGTTTCAAAGTGTAATATATGCACCCTATAATATTGCAATATAATCCTTTTTTGTCAAGTATTAGTTTATATGTTTATGTGTTTGTGTCATTTTCATTCTACCAATACCACTGCTGCTACTGCATTCGGTTCTGTTAAAAAAACTATGGGTGTTTACCGTAGATGTATCTATAGAAGGGTCTGATATTGATAATGTGAGATATTGGATCGAACTCTAGTATGGTTGAAGGGTAGCTTCTTGGTTCGACATGGTTAAGCATGACGTCGAAGGTTGCTCACATTCTGGTGTCGAAGTGTGCATGTTGTAGTCGAAGAAGGGTCGAGCATGCAGATGTCGAAGATGCTAGAGTTGTTAGCATGTTAAATTAGGTTTTAGTGTTTAAATCCTAATTTGTTAAGTTAGCTTGTTTATTAAGTTGGCTTGTGTAATGGGCCTTGCTGAAAAAGCCCATTAGTTAGTATGTTAGGTTTTATTATAAATAGCATACTAGTCTCTCATCATTGCTAAGCTGCAAATCCTAATTTGGGGTGAGAGAGGTTATTTGTTATTCTTGTAAACTTGTAATCTTGTTTTAAGAGAAAGTAAAAGAATAGCAGTTATAACCAATCTTGTGTTCCTCTTCTTCCTTGTCCTTTATTCATCCCTTATTTTATACTTTGTTCGTGGCATTGAATTCACAACAGATAATTATGGGTATTTACCGTAGATGCATCTACGGAACGGAGAAATCTATGACCATTCCGTGGATATATCTACCGAACGTTCTGTGACAGAAATTATATGGTCCATAATCACCAAAGGCTTCTATAAATTTGGACTTTGTAGGGTTGCATTATTACACACAAACACAAACACAAAAATGGCTCACATAAGGCCTTGTTCATGGCAGTGAACATCATCCAAGCGTCCCGATCCTGAACCGGTTTATCGCAGAAGGGATGGGCATGTTATTTTCTCTTCCGTCAAACCCCCCATGCCGGTTAAATTTTGGAACATCCATTCCTTCAACCAACTCAAGAGGACTCTGATGTCTTTTTTAAAGGGGGGATACAAACCCGTCGAAGTTATCAGAAGGATCCAGAGGCTTAGAACAAGAACCTCATCTGAGACCGGAGAAAAGGAACGTTGGTGGGATGAAGTGGAAGGCGACGTTGATTCCATTCTAATGATGCATGGATCAGATGATATTGTTTTAACTGTTGTAATATTAGATCTTTTAGTTTTCTTAATTTTCTATTTGAAATTTCGATGCATCTTTTAATCAATGTTGATTTTAGTCAATGAATGGATCTTTTATCGTTACAAATGTTGTTGTTCTGGTTTTGAGTCTGGGTTACTTCCGTAGATGCATCTACGAAATAAAATAACGTTAAACAAAAAAATGAGTGTTTCCGAAAATACATCTACGGAAGCACGAGGACAATTTGATATATTCAGTGGTGCGCAAGAGAGTCATGGGGTGGGATGAGAAATTGTCACTTATAATTTGAGATAGAGGAAGTAACAAAAAATAGAAGCATAAAAATTAACTACTTTCTAACATCTATAATCAAGACTGCTACATCTTTGAAGATGCATGCTTGTATTTACAGTTCATTTGAATGAAAAATGTAAATATATTGTGAGACCTAACATTTCGTCTTCACCCAACATAAAAAAAGTACTACTTAAAATCTAAGGAATTCTGTGCATCAACTATATATTGAAAGAACTAAGGTTGGCTGTCTCTAACTGTAAAACCTATTGAGTAGAGGATCCAGCATGAGGGAAATAGGAAGTGAGGGGTTTGACATCTCTACTCCGCATGAAAGTCAAAAATTGATTAGGTAGTTCCTCCAAAAGAGCTTGCACAACAGAGATTTGTCCAGCTGTCAGAAACACAAGAATACGGTTCGCTTAAATGAATAAAAATTAGATAACATGTTGAGAATATAAAATATAAAAGAGTAACAAATGTTATATTTGTATTTTCAACTTAAACTGGATGGTACACGGATTGGCGTCAATAGAACAAAGCCAACAAACTAATTACTAAGGATTGAAAGACTATCAGCATTTATTAGTATCTCCAACTTGCCAAGGAACAAAGACTCTGGGATATAGCTGTTCAGCCACTGGTGGTTGTTGAATGCATTAGAGTTTCTAATTCTATTGCAGCTATTGAACCAACGGTTCCTGATTGTAAACTGTAAACTACTTATGAATAAATTTAGAAAGGTGTATGTTAATTGTGTGTAGGAATTCAAATGTTATAGCTTATTGACTTATTGGTTATGCTATGCAAGTTGAATGTAAGTCTTGATTGGGGTATGCCCATCCTTTGTATGTTGCTACTGTCACATGTAATGCCTCTGTCATTTGAATATGAAGTTCAAAAACAAAAACTAATACTTACAGTGTACTTCTCCCATGGGGACAAACTGCACTATATCTCGTGTAGCTACACGGCCAGTAGAACTTTGTAGGCGGCGTCCATTATCAGCATCAAGTACCTGTAATAATTAACCAAAGTTTGGGTTACTAATACCCTCAGATGACAAAGCATAGCATGGAGCCATGCTAAAGAAAAGAAACTAAGGCAAGGATATAAGGTAGACCTCCATGCTCGTGAAATCAGCACTTCCAACACCAACTATAAGAATCGACAAGGGAAGATCAGATGCGTTTACCAGAGCATTTATTGATTCTTGAAGATCTGTAACAACTCCATCCTATGACAAGATCACGGACATTTGATTGGTTAGTTTTATGCACTGACGTAATCATACACATTAATATGCACGAGAAAACAGCATAAAAGATAAAAACAAATTTATTATCACTCTCACCGTTATGATAAGCAATACATAGTATTTAGTGCTGTTATACGATGAAAGGGAGTCGGCAGCCATCTGTGCAGCCTTGTTGATTACTGGACCAAATAAAGTGGGTCCTGATAGGCGGACTGTGTGTAAAGCACTAGCATAAGCTTCCATTATGCCTTCAACTCTTACCACCTAAACACATAGGAAAACTATATCTTATCTCTTTTTAAAGAATGTATCAAGTTCGCGATCAATGCGCAAGAAGGTAAGAACCCATAATTTGTTGACCTATTGTTATTATGAGAAAACATGGAGATGTAAGTTTTTTAGGAAGACTTTTTACAGCAAATTTTAAAAACTCATTGACTTTATTCTCAAACTCATCATTCATATGATCAATATTCTATATGAATGTTATTATCATTAGACACGATGAATGAGGTAAAACTGAGTTTATTAAAGAAAGAATTAACAATAGTCTTCCACCTTTCCAAGAATTATCTAGAATCATTGCTTTGCGGAACAAGTTTCCATCTTCTACTATAAGCAACAGACGGAATTCCTCACCTCAGAGCTAGCTGGATTCCCATTCAGATTAAAACAGTGAGATACGGTACCACCGGGTATCTTGCCTCCAAATCCCCAAGCAGGAAACCGCTTATCAGAATCATAAAACTGAATAACTTCTCCAACTTCCATTATAGCCTACATAAATTTTACCTTGTTCATCAGGCCAGACAATGGTTATAAAGATGTAAGGGTAATTATTCGATAAAAATATCCGGAATAATATATGATCATAGTGAAATCTTGAATGTGGTTGATTCCATTATGTTTCACAAGTTGATGATTAAAAAACTTGGAATCTCCCATTGAAAAGTATCAAGTTTACCTTTTGATATGAATTTAACTGACCGGATCCACTGATGTAATGCAAAGAATCTGGCTGTTGAGGATTTCCATTGGAAGCTGAACAAATATCAAAGCACTTAACAAACTACAAAAATGAAATTATTCTAATCACCTTAGGCAGTAGAACAATGGAAACTTACCAGTGAAATCTACTGCAACCATGAAGTTTAGCTCAAATCCACTAGATATGTAATCAATAAAGCTGAATTGTTCCTTTTCACAATATTGATCCACAAAGAGTTGACCCTTCAGAACCTAAAGTGAAGAAATTATACCAAGTGCGAGGTTAAGTAGAAATCAGAGCCAAAATGTAATTCAAATTCAACTGCATGGATCAATGAACACCTTCTCTTGTCCATGGTGTTTGGATGGCATAACAAAATTGGCGCCTTTCTTCTCATGGTATAACTTTTCCAGATCTGCTACTGATTTCTGCATTTTACTGTTGTCAACAAACTTCGATGTCACTATTTTGCATCTATGAAGTATTAACTAGAAAATGAAAAGCATAAAAAAGTTTAGGCCCAACAAAATAAAACAACTATCATTCGACATTTACCCGATCAGTACATGATTGCCACTACTATTGAAATCGAAACACTCTATAACTAATGGATTGTCCTGCATGGAAAAGATAATTTAAAAAATGTCAGAGTAATCTGTATGATAATGATGTACCATCCGACATGTTGTGCACAAAAATGGAAAGCTTACTTTACTTCCAAACTGCTGGACACTGAGACAAAGTGGTTTCCATTTCGGATTTAAATTGTTATCTATAACTTCAGTCTTGCAAATAGGAACAGAACCCCCAGTTTCAACCACTCTTGATATCCTTAGAAAAGGATCCTACACAAGAAAAAACAAAATGAAAATTTTTAAAAACTTTTATATGAATTAAAATAATTCATAAATAAATATGTAGAGCAGGATATTGAGTTAGTACACTTTTAGAAAATCTGTCTTTGTTATCCAAGTGAGAACAACGAAAAATAATCTCAACAGCACTCCTTGCAGCAACAGTCTCCTCAGCATGAATGGTAATCGCCCCTTGATTTCTTTGACTAATGTTCTGGCTTTTGATTTGAAGCTTCAAAGTTAAACTCCTGCTTGGTTTGGTCACTATCTGTTCCGTAGTGGACACACACAAACAGAAGAGACACCAATGTCACACAAAATCCATAATCATAATTCTGCATGCTACAGAGTTAGCAAGCAGCTATAATTAAGTAAACCAGATCCATGTGTGTTTGTAACTTTAAATGTATGCATATTTTATTACTGAATGAAATTAAGAATGATCTCACTAGAAGAGACTGATTTATTAACATAGACAGATTTACTTATACCAACATAGAAATTTCAATAATGAGAAACATTTAAGAATGTGCCATATGAGATTATATTTGGGGTCAAATACTTATTTTAAAATGATTTTCAAAACCATGAAAAAGAATGTCCCATAAAGTTCTAAGAAATTTCAACACACAGGTAGATCTAAGAAATTTCATTAGTTAAGCACTTGTCTTAAAATAATTTTCAAAACCATGAAAAAGAATGTCCCATAAAGTTGTCTCTCATCAAAGTTTGAATGAAAAGGTTTTTAATATTAAAAAACTAAAGAAAATGTCATATTACAACATCAAGTGGGCCACTCAGAAAAGTTGTACATTATTAAACCTGGCTAATATGTATAAGGTCAATAGTCCATCCTAGTATTAAATATAGCTTGAAAAGAAAGGAGTAGTAAAAAATAAATTCTTTAGGATAGGATTGAAACATGGGTGAGTAACAAATGAAATACTGTGATGGATACTAATATATTACCGACCTCTGATAAAGTGCAACTAGCCTCTCCAAGGAACTCTTGATCATTCAGTTTTAGTGTCTGCAAGAAGTAACATAACATACTCAAACTTTTGGTTTTTAAATATATAAACTTCAACATCACAACTTGTTATTGCAAACTAAAATACTTTATAGCTGAAGTTTCTTACAAACCTTGGTGGGAACATGATGATATGTTGTATCAATGTCATACACATGAAATCTGAAAGAAAGCAAAACAAGTGAGAATGAGTTATAAATATGTATATACAAAGCACAACACTAATGAAAGGATAAGGACATGAAGAATATATATAGCTTACACAAGTGGTTGCACAATCTCAAAGTGAAATGCAATGTTGGAATTATAAAATATTGGAATTATAAATTTGTATTTAGGAGTCAATACATGTACCTAGAAGTCTATGCCTAGAAAATTACATACATGTATCTAGGAACTAGCAACATCCTTGAAAATCTTATCTTGTATTTACTCTCTAGTGTGTATATAATCAAATTACTTGAGTGCATTAGAAACTCAAGCATTTCACCAAATATTCACTTCTCTACATGGTATCAGAGCTCTCGATCCTGAGAGACTTGTTTCCGCATAAACCCTAGCCGTCTTCATTTCGGTAAATCCCAAGTCACCTTCATCGTGACAATTTTTCTGCCTTTATTGCAGCCTTGTTACCCTTCATTGCAAGTTTTTTTTTCTGCCTTCATTGCAGCCTTGTTACCCTTCATTGCAGCCTTGTTACCCTGTCCAGAAACACCTCACACAACCCCTCTTTATCCCTTTCATCTGTCAACCCTTCATTGTTGTCTTTTAGGCCCCTCTTGAGGAATATTTCATCTTCTTGTTGTTATTTTTATTTTTAGCTTGCTACAAATGGCTAAAAAAAATTATGTGGATTACTCTTTATCATTCACCGAGGATGAGGTGAATCGTTTAAAGGTTATACTTGACTCTGTCGGTAAGCCTTTTGGAAGTTGTTCTCTACCGACGACCGGCTTGAGCGTATGCTCTCAATCCTTTAGTGTTTGCGATAAAATACCTAAGAATGCTTGGATTTTGGACTCTGGTGCCACCGATCATATGACATTCAATCCCAGTTGGATTTCATCTTACACCTCCTCTGAGAAGAACCGTTATGTTACGGTTGCTAATGGTTCTTATGCTCGTATTGATGGCTCTGGGAGAGTTAACTTGCAACCTTCACTTCAATTACAGGATGTGCTACATGTTCCCACACTCTCTCACAACCTAATATCTGTTCGTAAACTCACCCGTGATCAGAATTGTAAAGTAATATTTTTCACTTCTTATTGTGTTTTTCAGGATCTTACCACGGGGAAGACAATTGGAGTTGCTAAGGAAAAGGGAGGGTTGTACTACCTATCTAATGAACCAAATTGTTCGAAGGTGTTGGCTTCCTACTTGCAGACTGAGTCTTCCGTGTCCTCTTCTCATTCCGCCGCACAAATTTGGCTTCAGCACAAACGTCTTGGTCATCCACCATTCTCTTTAGTTAAGTCTATGTTTCCTTCTTTATTTTTACATCATTCAGTTGAGTCTTTTAAATGTGACGTTTGTGAGTTAGCTAAACATCATCGTGTCTCTTTTACTCGTAGTTCCAATAGAAGTGCTGAACCTTTTGATCTCATACATTCTGATGTATGGGGACCTGCACCTATTTCTAATATTTCGGGTGCTAAATGGTTTGTATCATTTATTGATGATTGTACTCGAGCAACTTGGATTTTCTTGATGAAGGATAAATCAGAAGCACCAGAATTGTTTATTAGTTTTTTAAATATGGTACAAACACAATTTGGCAAGGGGATTAAAAGAATCCGCTCTGACAATGGCAAAGAGTATGCCAATCACATCCTTTCAAATTTTACCAGTCAACGGGGAATAGTTCATGAATTTACATGTGTCGACACCCCACAACAAAATGGTGTTGCAGAAAGAAAGAATCGTCATTTACTTGAAGTTGCTCGAGCCATTCTCTTCCAAATGGCAGTTCCTTACTCATATTGGGGAGAAGCCGTTCTGACAGCTGCCTACTTGATTAATCGGGTTCCATCTCGCATGTTAGGTAATGTCAGTCCTGTTCAGTTTATGACTTCACGGTTTCCTTCTGTTTCTATTTTGCAGAGTCTCGAGTCTCGAGTATTTGGTTGTGTTGCCTTTGTCCATATCCATAAACAACACCGAAGTAAGTTGGACCCCCGCGCAGCCAGATGCATCTTTGTTGGCTATCCCCCAAACAAGAGAGGATATAAATGCTATCATCCTCCTAGTCGTAAGTACTCTGTCTCTAAAGATGTCACGTTTCATGAGAATTTAGCCTACTTCACTCGTCCTCAGCTTCAGGGGGAGAGCATTCAAAATGTAGAATCTGATTCCGAATTTTTAGTCCTACCTGAGTTGCCCATGACTCCTCTTATAAGTCCTATTACCGGTCCTACAATTGAGTCTCCTGTTAGGAGTAAATTAATGGTAAATTCATGTGTTAATATAAGTGATTTCTTCTCTAAACTAATGCAAATTGTGATAAATCCATAGGTTTTTATTAAGAATTGAACTGAACAAGTTTAGTTCGTGCGTAAAGCAAATCGAATCACTTGTGGGTGTTATTGTTGCAGGTTTAGAGCTGAATTGAAGCTTGAGAAGAACATGAGGAGGAAAGAGAGCTGGAAGTCTCAAAGGCAGAAGAAAAGGATGGAAATTGCAAAGAGCGCGCCGCGAGAGTCCTAGAGCGCGCCGCGAAAATATCTCTGTTTTGAAGCGCGCCGCGCCAGTCCGATGTCGCGCCGCGGCCTCGGCGTTAAAAGCCCAAAACTTCTATTTAAAAGCCCTAGCTTCCAAGAGAAAAATAATTTTTTGTGAAGAGCGAAATTAGGAGAGCAATCTGAAGGTGCAGCCACAATCATCAATTGAAGACCAATTCTCTATCAAGCGAAGACATTCCTTTGATGAAGATGAATTCTTCCATTAATCTTTGTGTGTTCTTCATGTCTATGGAGAGCTAAACCCCTTTTGTTGAATCTAAGGTAGTAGTTAACCTATGAATATACAATACCATTAATTAATTCCTGTGAACAATTGTTTGAATTCATTATCAATAAGTAATCTTGTTTTTATTCTTAAATTATCGTTGAATCTTTGATCGAAAGAAAGGATTTAACTTTTGCCCTAGGTTACTATATTGATTCAATTGCAATTTGCAGAGATGGAATTGTAATTGGATTTTCATAATTATCGTTCTTAATTACTATTATCGTTATTGATATTTGGAGAGATCGAATCTCATACCGGTAAAAGCTTTCTAATTTGATTTGCAGACATGGAATCTTATTTGAGGATAAGTGAAGATAATGATTCAAAAGATTGTTCAATTGTGAATTAATTGATAATTGTATAGGAATAGGTTGATGAACCCTAAGGTCACCCTTTGAGGCTGCTCCCGACAGAGTGACCCGAGTGCAGCTCACTGCCATATGGGCGGAGTGGCAGCAGCATGTGGTACCGCAGGAGTACCGTCTCACTCGAGTCACACAGGACTGGCACAGTGAGGAGGGGTATGTCACATGGTTCTACCGGGTGTCCCATCCTCTGCTGAGACCCGACGTTCCCGGCGCTCCTAGGCCAGCACATGAGGAGATCCTGGAGAACCAGCAGGCCGAGGATGACCACGCCATTGATCTCAGGCCGATCTGCCAGCGGATAGAGATGCTTGGGCGGGACGCGTTGGATCGAGGTATCGTTGATCAGGGCGGTCCAGAGGCAGTCGCCGTGATGGAGAGGATCGTCACTGATGCGGGCCGTGCAGCGGCATACAGGCGGCAGATGAGGTCCCAGGGAGAGAGGGTTAGGCATACCCAGTAGGGGTCCTGGTTTATTTTTTTTTTGTTTTCGGATTATATGTTTCGCACACTATTACTATTTGGTTCGGCTTGTATATATTATTTGGATTTTATTTATCGTATTAGTATTTTCTGTTTATATGTCGCTTATTTTATTTGGCGTTTGCGTTTAATTAAAATGCGAGACTGTTTAAGAAAAAACATAAAAAAAAAAACACAGTTTCTGCATAATTCGGAAGTTCATTTCCGAATTCACCCCCCATGAGGTGTTTTCGGAAGTTCATCTCCGAAGACACCCCCCATGAGGTGTTTTCGGAGATGCACTTCCGAATTGTGGAAATTTTTTTTAAAAAAAAAAGCGCTTCGGAAGTTCATTTCCGAAGCAGGGGTATTTTGGGATTTTCGCTGGGGGTGACCCCCATAGGGAGGTGGCTAAAGAAATTTTCTTGGATTATTTGCAAAGAGTAAAATAAGCGTATTTTTCTTAATAAAGTAAGGCAATTGTAGGCGTTATTTGAAAGAGTAAAGGTTCATTCATTTTTGTGGTTAAAGTCGAAATATGTTACTTTTGATTATGATTATCAGATATGAAAATTAAATCTTTTATCTTGCTTATCAACAGTTATGTAGACAGTTTTTTTCTTATTTATTCAAAATTTTGGATTTTTTTTGTCATTTTCGATATATATGGTGATGTATTTATTTGTTATGGTTATATATATATATATATATATATATATATATATATATATATATATATATATATATATATATATATATATATATATATATATATATATATATATCGTTTTGGATGAAAAAGGAGAAATTAATGTGAGATATTGGATCGAACTCTAGTATGATTAAATTGTAGCTTCTTTGTTCCACAATTCGACAGGATCTTAGCATGTTGTCGAAGTCGGTTCACATGTTGTAGTTGAAGATATGCAATGATGTAGTCGAAGTATGCTCAAGTATGCAGTAGTCGAAATGCTAAGATTGTTAACATGTCGAATTGAGTCTGTTTGTCAAGTCCATGATTTAACTTATTCCCTAAGAGTGTGTGTGGATGAAGCATTTTAATGAGGTAATGTAATATTTTGAGAGAATTTAAAATGAATTGCACACAATTTATTGTTTGGATACAAAAATGAAGAATTGTTAAAATGATAGAAATTTATGGAGTATTTTGTCTAAGTTAAATTTAATCATTTTGAAATGACACCAAAAACTAAAGAATTTGAAATTCCTTCATACTCCATAAAATGTATTTGTTACTACTATTTCTTCAAAATTTGCAAATGGATCCTCATATTTTCCAAAATTACAAAATTAACCCTATTTTTTTAAAATTGCAAATTGGTCCTTAATAATTTTAAAAATTTACAACTTGGTTTCAAAATTTTAAAAATTGCAATTTGGTCCCTACTCCATCCAAACAAAATAATTTAAAATGAATGGATTTCAATTGAATCATTTGAATTGCTTTGAATTTTAAAATCCTTTAAAATTTCCAATTACCTCATCCAAACACACTCTAGGTTAACTTGTGAAATGGGTCTATGTGTAAAAGCTCATTAGTTTAGTGTGTTAATTAATTTTATTATAAATAGCATACTAGTCTCTCATCACTGCACACTGTAAATCCTAATTAGGGTGAGAGAGGTTATTTGTTATTTTATAACACTTGTAATTTTGTTTCAAAGAGAAAGTAAAAAATAACAATTTATAACCAATTTCATTGTGTTCTTCTTACTTCTCTCTTTCTTACCCTTATGGGTTTCATGCCAAGAAAAGAAACCTATTATACTTTGTTCTTGACATCAATTTCACAATAAATTAGTGCGGTGAGCATGGAGAAGGATGTCGTCAACAAAGTATGAGATTAAAAAGTTCATCGGGGTAAACGATTTCGATCTGTGGCGCTTGAAGATGAAAGTCCTACTAGTTCAGCAGGGTTGGTTAGAAGCGTTGAAGGGAGCTGCAGCGACGTTGCATTAACAGAGAAGGAAAAAACGGCTATGGTAGAGAAAGCCCACAGCATAATCTTATTGAGCCTTGGTGATAAGGTTCTTCGACAAGTTTTGAAAGAGACGACGCCAGCGAGTTTGTGGTCCAATTGTTGTTGTTGTGTGCTTTGCCCAAATCACGCTCACTTCAAATAAACTCTATTGTATGGACGAGAGTCTCTAACCTTTGAAGAAGTTCAATCAGTCGTGTATTCTAAGAATTTGAACGAATGAAAGGAGTACAAGCCATCTCTGATTGGTGAAGGCTTGTCGGTTAAGGAGAAATTCACTAAGAGAGATGGCAAGTTCGACAAGAAGGGTAAAAGTCAGCAAAAATCTTATAGTGGTGATACATCTGGTATTCAATGTTATCACTATAAGAATGAGGTCATATAAGAAAAGTGTGCCCTGAACGCCTGAAAGGTCGTGGAGGTAAGGATAATGACAACGCAGCCACTGTTTAAGTAACACATACTTACTTGCACCCATTCAAACTCCATTCAGAGAACACTCCGTTCTAAGTAACTCAAGCATCATCACTCTGATCGCCGCCTACGACCTAGCAGCACTTGTCAATAGTAATATTTTTCGTCTCACGTGAGCTGATCTTTAAAATAGCCTAAAAAACCATTGTAGCATGCTACTTGCCGTTGTGGGCTAACCCTCACCCCAAATGTGTAATATACATATTAAGACATCTGAGTCTTTCTGCCCTTGTTGGAAAAACACGCACACCTGTGTATTTTTTTAAACAATATGTTTTTTTATTTAGTTTTTTATCAAACACATTAATAGAAATATGAAACCTAATAATAATGTTTCCATAAATAGTATTCATTTTTTATTTAATAGTTTAATCACTAAAATTGCACTCCATAAGATAAATAAGTAAATAAGTGAGAAAAACATTATTTTTGTGATTATGGTTAATATGAGAATATTATAGCTAGCAAAAGGTCAATCGAGAAAGAACTTTATATTTTTTATCTTGGTTTTTTCTAAAAGCATAGTTTTCCAAATAATTTTTTTTAGTCTAAAAATAGACTCCCTCCGTTCCATAGTGAGTGACTCATTTAGAATAAAATGAATGACTCATTTTAATTTCCAATACACTTTTTTCCAATTCTACCTTCTAATTGTTAAAAAGTTCTCTATTCTTAATATATGATAAGGGTACTATGGTAAAAGCAATATTATCTCTTCTTTTTCTTTACAATTTTTTTTAATCTGTGTGAAATGATGTGCTGGATCACACATTGTGGGACGGAGAAAATATAATTTTTCAAATAATTTTAGGCCTCATCTTTCTAAGGTAGTTGATTTGTTCTTCTCGGTATGTTTTTTTTTTTTGACAAAAGCAAACTCAACATATTTCATTCATAACACAAAGCTCAATACAAGGAGGTATCACATTAAAAATCCTACGCCTAGTCCAAGAATTGGCCGCCTTAGCTAACGTATGGGCAACCGAATTCGCTTGGCGCTTAATGAACTTTACCTCAAAGTTTGGAAATAAGCATAACATATCCTGAATAGATCTAATGATAAAACTAAACTCAAAGGAGCCGACATGTTTAGCTTTTACAGAATTGACAACAACTTGACAATCACTTTCAAAGACAACATGAGAAAATTGGGAGGAGATAGCATGTTGGATTGCTTCCTTCAAAGCAATGGCTTCAGCTTCAAAGACCGAAAGCAAGCCTACATCCCATGAAATACCTGCTCTGATAAAACTCCCCATATGATCCCTAAAGCACCAACCTCTATTAGTAGTACCACGAACATTATTAAAACCCGCATCAACATTGCATTTCACCTTATTTACCATTGGCGGACTCCAAACCGCGGGAACATTATTAGTATCGCACTCCGAAGGTTCCTTTCTAGCTCCGAACCAATCATACCAATTATAATACGCTTGTAAACCGATTCGGAGGGCATCTTCTCGACTATCTTTCCAAACAACATCATTCCTACTCTTCCAAAGAACCTCAAGCATGACCGCAAATCTACCTGCAGTCCTACGGTCCTCCCGACTACAAACGTCAAAAATAATTGACTTAGCATCATGAAAAGAGTGTATTCGAGAGTCAATTATAGAAGACAAACCTGCTGCCCGCCAACTCTGAGTAGTAGAAATGCAGCCGAAAAAAATGTGCCATTCATCTTCTTCTTCCAACTCACACCACGGGCAAATAGATGGACAAAGAACATGATGTTGTTGCAACTTGGTGCGAGTCGGGAGGCATCCCCTACAAACCCGCCATAACAGATGCTTAGCTCTAGCAGGAGCGGAAATATTCCACAGGTTCTTCCAATTACCCTCCATACCATGAAACCTCGTACCCCTCTGCAACTCTCTCCAAAGCCTATAGCCCGATTTCACACTATACTCCCCATGTTTCTCCTCTTGCCAAACCAACCTATCCTCCACAACATCCTCCACCAACGGTACTTTAAGGATAGATTCAGCCCCTAAAGGATCAAAAAGACTCCTCACCTTTCCCACATCCCATTGCTTGACACCGGGAAGTAACAAATCCTTGACAAAAAGTGCATGAACATCTCGACCTTGTGGACCTCTAACCCACCAATTATCTTTCTCTCGAAGCCACGGTTCATACATAACCTTAATATTATTTCCTTCCCCTATGCTCCACCTACTCCCCACTTTTAAAACCTCCTTAGCTTTCCATAAACTACGCCACACATAACTCGGATTGTTACCAACTTTAGAATCCAAATAAGAAGAACGTGGAAAGTACCTTGCTTTGAAGATTCTAGCTACAAGAGAATTGGGTTTTGACAGAATATTCCAACCTTGCTTTGCAACCATAGCCATGTTGAAGGCTTTGAAGTCTCTAAATCCCATACCTCCCTCACTCTTCAGCATAGTCATTCTCTCCCAAGCCAACCACCTGATACCTTTGTTATCTCGACCTCCCCCCCACCAAAATGAGTTAAGCATTTTTTCAATATCATTCACCACGCCATCCGGAATCAAGTAGACACTCATAATGTAGGCTGGAATCGACTGAAGGACTGATTTAATCATAACCTCTTTCCCCGCTTTAGACAAAGCCCGACCACTCCATGAATTAATTCTTCTCCAAATTCGGTCCTTAATAAAAGAGAACACTGCCTTTTTGCTTATGTTTTAAGATATCTAAATAGAATCTTTAAAAATATTATTTATGAGATCGATTAATATTCAATGTTTGCAACATTAACTATTTTAATAATGAGATATGTTGAATTTAGTTATTTGATATTTTTATTTATTATTTTATGATGTATTAAAAAATTAATTAAAATATTTTGGATGACTCATTGTCCAACCTAATCCAACTCTGAGTTTGTCTAACTCGACCCAATGTTTTAATGGGTGGTTATTTTATATCACCCAAATCAAAATTCTCTTTGTGATTCGGGTTTTGGATTTAGCCAAACACAATTCAAATCGGCTCATGTACACTCCTAATTTAGATAATTTAAAACACTTTAATACATGTATCTAATCAAATTACTATTTGACACTGCTTTAACGTTAATTTTAAAAATATTTAAATAAATACTTATTTGATAAAATTTTATTTGATTTATCAGTAAATATATCTTACATCCTCATCGTCAGTGTATGAATATTAATATTTTATTATTTAATATTGTTAAACATCATAATAAAAATACTATTCATATTATATTATTATAACAACTTCAAAAATAATTGTTCTATTTATATACATGTCCGACTATTCACAGGTAAATCAGTCAAAAATAATCCGACCTTAAACGGACTGACCGTTGAGGACCTCAAATTTTTTAGGACTGGGCTAAAAAAGTTTTGTTATTGTATGAGTTCGAAAATTATTATCCGAGTCTGATCTTAGATGGACTTCGGACTAATCAAACCTAAACGAGTTTTTTTGATAAAAAATAAAAATAAAAATTCCACAAGATTTCTTATCAATGAATTTAAAAATTATATTATTTTAAATATAATAAATTTTTAAATACTAAATTATCTTTTATAAATACTATAATGTATTTTTAAATACAACATATATCTAAATTATATAAAATAATACTCAAATATTAAACATAAGAGAAATTAATAGAATACGAAAAAATATTGTTGATTTAATATATACGATTTAAAAGAGAAAGATCATATAGAATAGATTTAAAATTTAATAAATTGAGAAAATCGATATACTATTTTAGAAGGAAACAATATAAATACTAATATATTTTCTTAAATTTATTGCTATGCATTGCAGGCCAAACATGCTATCCACGATCCATGCAAACTAGCCCCTTTGACAGTTATATACACATGTATAGGAAGTGTTATATCATTGGATTCCAAATTAGAGCGAGCATAATTTATTATTATTATTATTATTGAATAAAAAAATATAAAATATATACAAAACAATAAATTTGTATAAAATAAATATGATAAAAATAAAATAAAATAAAAGAATGAAATAGAAATAAAAAATATAAAATATAAAATATAAAAAAAACATATCTATTTTCACATAGAAAAAAGTGAGTAGGATAGAGTTTTTGTTTTGTTTTGTGTTTTTCTGTATTTATTATTCTGTACTAACGGACAAATTAATTTATACCCACAGAGCTTTCTTGTCTAACAAGTTTTTCAGTTCTACACCTAATCATAATTCATTTTCCCAGCGTGCCTTATTATTAATAGAAAACACGCTTATATATCAATATATATAATAAAACCACAAATTACAAGCTTCAATCAATCAATTTCTAACTGTTTTTTGAAAAGAAAAACTAGGGTTTTATAATGGGAGGTTGTTGTTCAGATATCAGAGGAGGTAAACAAGCTGTGGGAGCTCAACAAGCTTCAACCAGCAACACCAATGATAATGACGCCGTTGATTTCTTCTACACTACTCAAGGTTTTCAACCATTGTTCACTCAACTTCAGGTACTTTTCTACTAATCAATATCATCACTGTTATGGTCTTATCGATAGGGTTTCTGATAAAGAGTTGAGTGTGTGTTTGAGACAATTTTAATGTTTTGTTGCAGTTATCTTTTTCAGCAAGTAACTTACTTGATCGGGACATTGCATCGAAGGTGATTTTTCTATACACAAAAATGCATATGCTATGCATGGAATGTTTCTTATTTATTTACTTCTGATGTTTTTTAATTTTATTTCAGAGCGATCCTATGGTTGTGGTATATGCAAAGAAAGGAGATGGAAAATTGGAAGAATTGGGACGCACAGAAGTCATAATGAATTCTTTGAATCCAGAATGGATAGAAAAAATTAATATTGCATTTCATTTTGAGACTGTGCAACCACTTGTATTTCATGTATATGACATTGACACAACATATCACGGTGTTCCCACCAAGACACTAAAACTGAATGAACAAGATTTCCTTGGAGAGGCTAGTTGCACTTTATCAGAGGTCAGTAATATATTATTATTATTCAGTAACACAAAATATGGATACATATAAAGTTACATTGGTGTCTCTTCTGTTTGTGTGTGTACAACGGAACAGATAGTGACCAAACCAAGCAAGAGTTTAACATTAAGGCTTCAAAGCAAAAGCGAGAACATTAGTCAAAGAAATCAAGGGGCGATTACCATTCATGCTGAGGAGACTGTTGCTGCAAGGAGTGCTGTTGAGATTATTTTTCGTTGTTCTCACTTGGATAACAAAGACAGATTTTCTAAAAGTGTACTAACTCAATATCCTGCTCTACATATTTATTTATGAATTATTTTAATTCATATAAAAGTGTACTATTTCAATACCCTACTACATATTTAGTTATGATTTAGTTTTATTCATATACCAGTTTTTTAAAATTGTCATCTTGTTTTTTCTTGTGTAGGATCCTTTTCTAAGAATATCAAGAATGGTTGAAACTGGAGGTTCGGTTCCAATTTGCAAGACCGAGGTCATAGATGACAATTTAAATCCGAAATGGAAACCACTTTGTCTTGGTGTCCAGCAGTTTGGAAGTAAAGTAAGATTTCCATTTTTGTGCACAACATGTCGGGCTGTATCATTATCATAGATTACTCTGACATTTTTTAAATTATCTTTTCCGTGCAGGATAATCCATTAGTTATAGAGTGTTTTGATTTCAATAGTAGTGGCAATCATGTACTGATCGGGTAAATGTCGAATGATATTGTTTTATTTTTGCCAAGCCTAAACTTTTTTAGGCTTTTCATTTTCTAGTTCATACTTCATAGATGCAAAATAGTGACATCGAAGTTTGTTGACAACAGTAAAATGCAGAAATCAGTAGCAGATCTGGAAAAGTTATACCAAGAGAAGAAAGGCGCCAATTTTGTTATGCCATCCAAACACCATGGACAAGAGAAGGTGTTCATTGATCCATGCTGTTGAATTTGAATTACATTTTGGCTCTGATTTCTACTTAACCTCACACTTGGTATAATTTCTTCACTTTAGGTTCTGAAGGGTCAACTCTTTGTGGATCAATATTGTGAAAAGGAACAATTCAGCTTTATTGATTACATATCTAGTGGATTTGAGCTAAACTTCATGGTTGCAGTAGATTTCACTGGTAAGTGTCCATTGTTCTACTGCCTAAGGTGATTAGTACTAATTTCATTTTTGTAGTTTGTTAAGTGCTTTGATATTTGTTCAGCTTCCAATGGAAATCCTCAACAGCCAGATTCTTTGCATTACATCAGTGGATCCGGTCAGTTAAATTCATATCAAAAGGTAAACTTGATACTTTTCAATCGAAGATTCCAAGTTTTTTAATCATCAACTTGTGAAACATAATGGACTCAACCACGTTCGAGATTTAATTATGATCATATATGATATATTATTCCGGATATTTTTATTGAATAATTACCTTTGCATTTTCTTAACCATTGTCTGGCCTAATGAACAAGGTAAAATTTATGTAGGCTATAATGGAAGTTGGAGAAGTTATTCAGTTTTATGATTCTGATAAGTGGTTTCCTGCTTGGGGGTTTGGAGGCCAGATACCCGGTGGTACCGTATCTCACTGTTTTAATCTGAATGGGAATCCAACTAGCTCTGAGGTGAGAAATTCTGTCTGTTGCTTATAGTAGAAGATAGAATCTTGTGCCGGAAAGCAATGATGCTAGAATATTCTTGGAAAGGTGGAAAGCTATAGTTAATTCCTTCTTTAATAAACTCAGTTTTACCTCATTCGCCAATTCTAATGATAATAAATTTCTTATAGAATATTATTCATATGAATGATGAGTATGAGAATGGAGTCAACGAGTTTTTAAGATTTGCTGTAAAATATAGTTTTTCTTTGTGTTTAGGTGGTAGGAGTTGAAGGCATAATGGATGCTTATGCTAGGGCTTTACACACAGTCCGCCTTTCAGGACCAACTTTATTTGGTCCAGTAATCAACAAGGCTGCACAGATTGCTGCCGACTCCCTTTCATTGTATAATAACAGCGCTAAGTACCATGTTCTGCTTATCATAACGGTGAGAAATATAAGAAATTGGTTTTATCTTTTATGTTGTTTTCTCGTGCATATAATGTGTATGATAACGTCAGTGCATAAAACTAACCAATCAAATGTCCATGGTCTTGTCATAGGATGGAGTTGTTACGGATCTTCAAGAATCAATAAATGCTCTGGTTAACGCATCTGATCTTCCCTTATCGATTCTAATAGTTGGTGTTGGAAACACTGATTTCAAGAGCATGGAGGTCTACCTTATATCCTTGCCTGAGCTTCTTTTCTTTAGCGTCGCACCATGCTATGCTTTGTCATCTGAGAGTATTAATAACCCAAACTTTGGTTAATTATTACAGATACTTGATGCTGATAATGGACGTCGCCTGAAAAGTTCTACTGGCCGTGTAGCTACACGAGATATAGTGCAGTTTGTCCCCATGAGAGAAGTACACTGTAAGTATTAGTTTTTGTTTTTGTTTTTGAACATCACATTCAAATGACAGAAGCATTACATGTGACAGTAGCAATGAAGACATACATCCAACTTACATAGTATAACCAATAAATCTATAAGCTAAAGCATTTGAATTCCTACACACAATTAACATACACCTTACTAAATTTATTCCTAAGGAGTTTACAATCGGGAACCATTGGTTCAATAGCTGCAATAGAATTAGAAACTCTAATGCATTAAACAACCAATTTAATTTGTACCTTCTAGTTTAAGTTGAAAATACAAATATAACATTTGCTACTCTTTTATATTCTATATTTTCAACATGTTATCTAATTTTTATTCATTTAATCGAACCGCGTTCTTGTGTTTCTGACAGCTGGACAAATCTCTGTTGTGCAAGCTCTTTTGGAGGAACTACCTAATCAATTTTTGACTTTCATGCGGAGTAGAGATGTCAAACCACTCACTTCCTATTTCCCGCATGGTGCATCCTCTAATCAATAGGTTTTACAATTAGAGACAGCCAACCTTAGTTCTTTCAATAGTTGATCACTTATTTGTTAATAGAATATGTATTTATATTTGCATATAAGTTTCACATTGACTATAACATGTAATAAATTGTAAATCTCTCTATATATAATCCATTCTCCGTAGTACTATTGCCACACAGTTGATCTCAATATCTCTCAATATCTTATACGGTATCAGTTGAGATAAATATTCAAACCTAATCAAAGTCGCCGCCGCAATAGCTCCTCCTCGAGTGCTGCAATCGCCGCCTCAGTAGCTCCTCCTCCAGCATCGCCGCCGCGATCGTAGCTTCTCCTCCAGCACTGCCGTCGCCGCAGCTCCTTCTCCAGCACCACCGCTGCCGCAACCCCTCCTACTGTGCCGCCGTCGCTTCTTCCGCGCCTCAAACACCATGTCTTTCTCTTTTGGTGATGAGTCCGAGCATGTTTCTACCAAGGTCTATAGTCCCACCAAATTGTCCTCTTCTTCCAATAAACAAGAGTTTCACCCAACTCTTGTTGCCACTAACATCAACAATAGCATTCCTTTTGTTCTAGAAATGGAGAAAGATCACTACACCATGTGTACTGAACTGTTTGAAGTTCACGCTCGTGCTCACAAAGTGATTCATCACATCATTCTGCAACTAGAAAAAAAACTTGCTTCCACTGATGCTTATTTTGATATGTGGACAACCCTTGACTCCACGTACTCCAATGGATTAATTCCACCATTTCCCTTGATCTCCTTACCACTATTTTGGAAAAGGGATCCACCGCCATGGCTTCCTGGCAGCGTTTAGCTGATATTTTTTAGGACCACCAAAATTCATGTGTCCTTGCTCTTGAGCATGACTTCTCATCCACTCGCATGGAGGATGTTCCTAATGTCTATGCCTATTGTCAATGTCTCAAGCAACTTTCTGATCATTTCACTACTACAAAAAGTATATACAACGCTAAAGTTATAACGGTATCCTATACACTGTTGTATTATGTTAAAGTTGAAGTGATTGGTGATTATAAAAAGTAGTTTAATGACAATTGTTCTTAAAAATCGTGGTAATAAATTATGTGTAACAAGCTTTGATTCCCAACAACTACATTTTTTTTTTCGAGTACATTAAGCGTGTGTCACTTAATTCCATTAATGAAAACATAAATTGAAAATGTTTTAACAATGGTGGATTGACTCAACCGTTGTTAGATTATTTAAATTTCCACTATGGTTGAATTGTTCAACCATGGTTAATGGTTTTACTGGTAAATTAAAACAAAACTTATTGTGCATTTCTTTCATAAGATGTCATAGGCTAATAAGCGAACCAGAGAATACAGCGGTAACATAGTATATATCGTTATATCCATTCATTTGGAACTCAAATTTTCACCCTCTTCGTTCATTTGAATCGCAAATCTTCAACATCTTCATTCTTGTTCTCGTCCTCATTTTCGATGTACGGTACTCTTCATTTTTTGTTTTCATTCCTTTTTTCTGGGTACACGTTGCTTGCTTCATATTTCGTTCAATGTTGTATATTGTTCTTGGTCCATATTTACCGTTTGTTTGCTCTTTAGTTTATGTTCATGTTGTATATTGTACATGTTTCATATGTTTTAGGTTTTTCTATTGGATATAGAAGTGAATAAAAATATTATATTTGTTGTGATGGATATGCATATATGCTTAAGATTTAGTGTTATATTTTTGTTATGAATATGTTTTGGTTTATATTTTGGTGTGTCATTCGCATTCTTATTCGTGTATAAATTTCAGAAGTTGTTATGAAACGTAGTTGGATGAAAGTCGATAGATTAGGTTTGGTTTATGAGAAAGGGATTCTTGAATTTCTTGAATACGCTGATCAAAATCTTCTTGGCAATAATGGTATCGTTTATGGTCCTTGTGTTAATTGTGTGAATATAGATAAAGGTACAAAGGATGAAATATTCCATCACCTATGTTATAATGGTATATGTCAAAATTATACAATATGGATGTGGCATGGTGAGGTGGATAAAGAGGAAAGTCGGGCGTCACAAAGTCAAAATGTGGATGAAGATGAATATATGGATGATCCACTAAAGGATATGTTCTATGATATTGGAGATTCTTCTTTTAAGAATGCTCATATTTATGATACTTTATGTAGTGATAAAGACACCCCTTTATATAAGGGATGCACAAGTTATACACGATTGTCTACGGTGTTAAAGTTATTTAATTTGAAGGCAAAAAATGGATGGTCGGATAAAAGTTTTATTGGAAACTCTTGGGAATAGGAGTAGGTCAAGTGATTAGACTGAACATGCATAAATCTATGGTGCAATTCTTTATCTCTCATATCTTTATTTCCCGTCATTTATTTTCTTTCCCCTATTACTTTCTTTCCATTATTTCACTACTCTTCTTTTCTCATTTAATTATTTCGCTGCTATATATATTTTTGTTTCATCATTTTAACATTAACATTTTTATAATCAAAATTTTGTTAAGTGTTTTTTTCGATTTTCAATCATTGCAATTGACCTCTCTCTCGTGTTTGAAGTCACTTGATCAGCAAATGGCATCAGAGTCTAACTTCTATTATACAACTAATCATTTTAAGGGGTAGTATGATGACTTTAAGTACGCTTTTTATGAACACACATCCACTATTTGATGTGAAAAGTTTGTGATTTAGAAAGCGAGAACGCAAATTTTAATGGAAGCTATTGATATTTATTTGTGGAATTATGTTTTATATGGTCCTTTTGTTTCTACTCATTTTATTAATAATGAAGTAGTAAACAAATCGAGCAATTTGTGGGCCACAAATGAAAAGAGAAAAGGGAAACTAGGGCTTAAATTTAATTACTTGATGATGTGTGTTAAGCACTGAAGAGTACTATTATGTTTTTAACTGTATCACTGCCTAAAAATTGTGTGACACTCTTAGTATGATCTATTAAGGTTATCTCGAGATCAATCAATAGAGGATGAACATAGTTATCCAAGATGTTAATACACTAAGTGAAAATGAAGAATATCTTCAAGGATGGTTCACAAATATTGGATTTCTTATAAATAATTTCCAAAGTTATGTTTCTAACAAATATCTAAGATTCAAGAACTGGTATGGTATCAGAAATTTGATTGAGTACTTGGCTCCAAAGATACAAAAGTTTTTTATTAACTTTTAGTAATAATAAAATAAGAAGGAAATCATCATAAAACTTAAATAATTGATTTAATTTCTTAAGGATTAAGAAAAAGAACTCAGATACATCTGAAGGATCTTTATCATCAGAATCATCTGAAAATTCATCTAATCTTCATCAGAAAAGTTACATAAAAAAGCTTTTGACAGATTGTCACCAAAAGCGTCATATGAAAGAACTGTCGTTGTATAAGAAGGATCTCGTGGAGAGTCATCATTGAAAAAGTGGTATGGAGAATCATTGTATCAAGAGTTTATTCCAACATACAAAAATTTTGTAGCATTGCATGAGAAGATTGTGACAACATGTGAAAAAAATTTATAGGAGAGACATCTAAATCATCATCAGAAGATTCATCCAGAGACTCATCGGAAACGTCATCTATAAATTCATCTGAAGACTCAAGTGAAGTATCTTGTAGAAGAAAAAAAAAAGGAATCAGATGAATAAGTAAACCATTTTTTTAAATTATTTATGAAGATGACGATGAGGTAACTACTCTATCCTACAAGAAAATATTTGATTTAAGTATTAATCTTAGTAAGGAGAATGAGAAATTTGAACATGTAACATATTAAGGTAGGGTACGGGTGAGTTTACAGATGGATATTAAATTAAATGGCAATTTGGGACATAAAGCATAGAATCCAAGGAAAATGTGGGTATGGGATTAGTTTGGCCAATGCCTTGGCATTTGGTTTGTGATCCATTAGCCAAAGCAATACTTGAGAGTGTGACCATATAATTCGAATACGAGAAAAGAAATTTGTTACCAAACATATGATCAGATGCGCCTGAGTCAAGGATCTAGGTCCAAGTGGAAAAGAATTTGTAACAACGGAAATATGATTACCATTCTGAGCAACATAGACAATAGGTGATGTAGTTTACATTTATGCCTTCAGCTAGAGGTACTTATTATACCCTATGATTTAAAAGGATACTTGAGCATTTGTGTTAGAGGCTTCAGTTTGAGAAACATCGTAAACTTTTTGCAGCAACCAATTAGCTTTTGTTCGACATTGTGCCTCAACATGGCCAAAATGGTTGCAATAGCTGCAACGAGGTCCAGTCCTATTATTTCCACGTCCTCTTCCCCTACCACCTTGTTGGTAAGAATTTGAAACATGGGAAGTAGAGTCATTTGGCTCGTTGAAAGTAGGGACTAGAATAGAAGTTGAAAAGTTGATGACAAAATCGCCAAAAAAAATGATGAAAACAACTCGGAATATGGCAAAGAAGGCTCTGTGATGGTCGGTGGTGGAAGATGGTTGCTGGAGCAGCGTGTGGGATGGAATACAACAATAAGAAAATGATTGTTGTGTTCGCCTGAATATGTTAGTGTTAGGTTGAAACTGGATATAGCACAATTGGTTATAGAACAACTAGATGTGTGTAAAACACTGGCTGGACTAAGGATACATTCAAGAAGAAAAATGTAGAACAACCTTAGGATAAACCATTATTGATACCATATAGAATTTTGTAAATGTTGTGTGTCTCAACTTATATAACACTATATATTTATAATTATGTTATGATAAATACATTGAAGCTTAATAAATAAACACTAAACCTAGGAAGTTCTTTAGTCTAGAAATACTAACAAACACTATAGAATGTCTACACTCATAATTAATTCTAACATTATTAATAAAAAAAACTTGAGTTTATTTTTTCTTTCAAGGGCCTCAATCATGGAGAAATATATTGATGAGATGATGAGTTTCTTTAAGTGAGAATGTAAAAAGTCATTAGAGGTTTTTTCCAAGTGAATGTCAAGGTTAGCCATGAATGAAGATTTTCAAACAAGGAAAAAAAGTCTTCAATAAGAAAGGACTAGGAGATAAAGGTGGGTCAAGGGCCTAACCTACTTCACATCGCTACCATCCAACTACCCTAGAAGCCATACTAGATATCCACATTTGGGAAGATATGAGGTCAGTAAGATGGTCTTACCCTAATATCATAGCAGTTCAAGATCAATCAGACTTTCAAAATATCGTCAGAAAATTTAGCGAGTTTAACTAATGTCAAACTGCCAACGTCAGTCACCAAAGTATGTGCACACAAGGTTCTAGTACCAAAGAACCTTAAGATGGACATGTCCTATAAACATACAAGATCATATAAGCATACAAGATCATAACGAACCTGACCTAGAAAGAATCATGTACCCTATGGATTTTCTTAACACGTATTCTCTGAGATAGCTTGGATAAACAAATGTTTGTATTCAAAAACCAAAAAATGTTACTATAAAAGGAAGACGGCTAAACAGTCTCGATTACACACAAAAATAGAATTATTTAACGCCAATGCCAAATTATGAATACTAAAACAAAACATTTATAATTTCAATAATGAATAGTAAATATACATTGGAAGAAAGAAAGATCAACTTGAAACTAAATCAAATAACTAAATGTAAACCAAAAGCTAACTATTCTCTTTGTCCCAAACTATAAGATGTTTTGGATATTTCACGGGTATTAAGAAACATAATTAATATTGTATGAAAAAGACAAATTATGCATGATTTTACAAGATTGTCCTTCATTTATTACATATGAAAGAGAAAAGTAGAAATAATAATAAATGATAGAGGGTTATATTGGAAAAAATATTGTTAATGTTGTATTGAAATTGTAGCGTACTCCCTCCGTCCCACAATGAGTGACTCAGCCCACCATTTCACACATATTAAAAAAGGTGTAAAAAATAAGAGAGAGAATAATATTTTTATCAAAGCACCCCTAATCATGTATTGAAATTGTGAAAGTTTAACTAATTAGAGGGTAAAATAGGAAAAAATTTATTAAAAATTGTAATGGATCATTTATTTTGGAACACTAAATTATTCCAAATTGATCATTCATTATGGGACGGAGGAAGTAACTTATAATTTGAGATAGAGACGGAGGGAGTAACTTATAATTTGAGATATAGGGAGTAACAAAAAAAATAGAAGCATAAAAATTTACTACTTTCTAACTTTTATAATCAAGACTGCTACATCTTTGAAGATGCATGCTTCTATTTACAGTTCATTTGAATGAAAAATGTAAATATATTGTGAGACGTGAGACCTAACATTTCGTCTTCATCCAACATAAAAAAAAAAAAAAAAAGTACTACTTAAAATCTAAGGAATTTTGTGGATCAACTATCTATTGAAAGAACTAAGGTTGGCTGTCTCTAATCGTAAAACCTATTGATTAGAAGATGCACCATGAGGGAAATAGGAAGTGAGTGGTTTGACATCTCTACTCCGCATGAAAGTCAAAAATTGATTAGGTAGTTCCTCCAAAAGAGCTTGCACAACAGAGATTTGTCCAGCTGTCAGCAACACAAGAATACGGTTCGCTTAAATGAATAAAAATTAGATAACATGTTGAGAAAATAAAATATAAAAGAGTAACAAATGTTATATTTGTATTTTCAACTTAAACTGGATGGTACAAGGATTGGCGTCAATAAAACAAAGCCAACAAACTAATTACTAAGGATTGAAAGACTATCAGCATTTATTAGTATCTCCAACTTGCCAAGGAACAAAGACTCTGGGATATAGCTGTTCAGCCACTGGTGGTTGTTGAATGCATTAGAGTTTCTAATTCTATTGCAGCTATTGAACCAACGGTTCCTGATTGTAAACTCTTTATGAATAAATTTAGAAAGGTGTATGTTAATTGTGTGTAGGAATTCAAATGTTATAGCTTATTGACTTATTGGTTATGCTATGCAAGTTGAATGTAAGTCTTGATTGGGGTATGCCCATCCTTTGTATGTTGCTACTGTCACATGTAATGCCTCTGTCATTTGAATATGAAGTTCAAAAACAAAAACTAATACTTACAGTGTACTTCTCCCATGGGGACAAACTGCACTATATCTCGTGTAGCTACACGGCCAGTAGAACTTTGTAGGCGGCGTCCATTATCAGCATCAAGTATCTGTAATAATTAACCAAAGTTTGGGTTATTAATACCCTCAGATGACAAAGCATAGCATGGAGCCATGCTAAAGAAAAGAAACTAAGGCGAGGATATAAGGTAGACCTCCATGCTCGTGAAATCAGCACTTCCAACACCAACAATAAGAATCGACAAGGGAAGATCAGATGCGTTAACCAGAGCATTTATTGATTCTTGAAGATCTGTAACAACTCCATCCTATGACAAGATCATGGACATTTGATTGGTTAGTTTTATGCACTGACGTAATCATACACATTAATATGCACGAGAAAACAGCATAAAAGATAAAAACAAATTTCTTATCACTCTCACCGTTATGATCAGCAATACATAGTATTTAGTGCTGTTATACGATGAAAGGGAGTTGGCAGCCATCTGTGCAGCCTTGTTGATTACTGGATCAAATAAAGTGGGTCCTGATAGGCGGACTGTGTGTAAAGCACTAGCATAAGCTTCCATTATGCCTTCAACTCCTACCACCTAAACACATAGGAAAACTATATCTTATCTCTTTTTAAAGAATGTATCAAGTTCGCGATCAATGAGCAAATTTTAAAAACTCATTGACTTTATTCTCAAACTCATCATTCATATGATCAATATTCTATATGAATGTTATTATCATTAGAAACGATGAATAAGGTAAAACTGAGTTTATTAAAGAAAGAATTAACAATAGTCTTCCACCTTTCCAAGAATTATCTAGAATCATTGCTTTGCGGAACAAGTTTCCATCTTCTACTATAAGCAACAGACGGAATGTCTCACCTCAGAGCTAGCTGGATTCCCATTCAGATTAAAACAGTGAGATACGGTACCACCGGGTATCTTGCCTCCAAATCCCCAAGCAGGAAACCGCTTATCAGAATCATAAAACTGAATAACTTCTCCAACTTCCATTATAGCCTACATAAATTTTACCTTGTTCATCAGGCCAGGCAATGGTTATAAAGATGTAAGGGTAATTATTCGATAAAAATATCCGGAATAGTATATGATCATAGTGAAATCTTGAATGTGGTTGATTCCATTATGTTTCACAAGTTGATGATTAAAAAACTTGGAATCTTCCATTGAAAAGTATCCAGTTTACCTTTTGATATGAATTTAACTGACCGGATCCACTGATGTAATGCAAAGAATCTGGCTGTTGAGGATTTCCATTGGAAGCTGAACAAATATCGAAGCACTTAACAAACTACAAAAATGAAATTATTACTAATCACCTTAGGCAGTAGAACAATGGAAACTTACCAGTGAAATCTACTGCAACCATGAAGTTTAGCTCAAATCCACTAGATATGTAATCAATAAAGCTGAATTGTTCCTTTTCACAATATTGATCCACAAAGAGTTGACCCTTCAGAACCTAAAGTGAAGAAATTATACCAAGTGTGAGGTTAAGTAGAAATCAGAGCCAAAATGTAATTCAAATTCAACTGCATGGATCAATGAACACCTTCTCTTGTCCATGGTGTTTGGATGGCATAACAAAATTGGCGCCTTTCTTCTCTTGGTATAACTTTTCCAGATCTGCTACTGATTTCTGCATTTTACTGTTCAACAAACTTCGATGTCACTATTTTGCATCTATGAAGTATTAACTAGAAAATGAAAAGCCTAAAAAAGTTTAGGCCCAACAAAATAAAACATCTATCATTCGACATTTACCCGATCAGTACATGATTGCCACTACTATTGAAATCAAATCACTCTATAACTAATGGATTGTCCTGCATGGAAAAGATAATTTAAAAAATGTAAGAGTAATCTGTATGATAATGATGTACCATCCGACATGTTGTGCACAAAAATGGAAAGCTTACTTTACTTCCAAACTGCTGGACACTGAGACAAAGTGGTTTCCATTTCGGATTTAAATTGTTATCTATAACTTCAGTCTTGCAAATAGGAACAGAACCCCCAGTTTCAACCACTCTTGATATCCTTAGAAAAGGATCCTACACAAGAAAAAACAAAATGAAAATTTTTAAAAACTTTTATATGAATTAAAATAATTCATAAATAAATATGTAGAGCAGGATATTGAGTTAGTACACTTTTAGAAAATCTGTCTTTGTTATCCAAGTGAGAACAACGAAAAATAATCTCAACAGCACTCCTTGCAGCAACAGTCTCCTCAGCATGAATGGTAATCGCCCCTTGATTTCTTTGACTAATGTTCTGGCTTTTGATTTGAAGCTTCAAGGTTAAACTCCTGCTTGGTTTGGTCACTATCTGTTCCGCAGTGGACACACACAAACAGAAGAGACACCAATGTCACACAAAATCCATAATCATAATTCTGCATGCTACAGAGTTAGCAAGCAGCTATAATTAAGTAAACCAGATCCATGTGTGTTTTTAACTTTAAATGTATGAATATTTTATTACTAAGAATGATCTCACTAGAAGAGACTGATTTATTAACATAGACAGATTTACTAATACCAACATAAAAATTTCTATAATGAGAAACATTTAAGAATGTGCCATATGAGATTATATTTGGGGTCAAATACTTATTTTAAAATGATTTTCAAAACCATGAAAAAGAATGTCCCATAAAGTTCTAAGAAATTTCAACACACAGGTAGATCTAAGAAATTTCATTAGTTAAGCACTTATCTTAAAATAATTTTCAAAACCATGAAAAAGAATGTCCCATAAAGTTGTCTCTCATCAAAGTTTGAATGAAAAGGTTTTTAATATTAAAAAACTAAAGAAAATGTCATATTACAACATCAAGTGGGCCACTCAGAAAAGTTGTACATTATTAAACTTGGCTAATATGTATAAGGTCAATAGTCCATCCTAGTCCTAAATATAGCTTGAAAAGAAAGGAGTAATAAAAAATAAATTCTTTAGGATAGGATTGAAACATGGGTGAGTAACAAATGAAATACTGTGATGGATAATAATATATTACCGACCTCTGATAAATTGCAACTAGCCTCTCCAAGGAACTCTTGATCATTCAGTTTTAGTGTCTGCAAGAAGTAACATAACATACTCAAACTTTTGGTTTTTAAATATATAAACTTCAACATCACAACTTGTTATTGCAAACTAAAATACTTTATAGCTGAAGTTTCTTACAAACCTTGGTGGGAACATGATGATATGTTGTATCAATGTCATACACATGAAATCTGAAAGAAAGCAAAACAAGTGAGAATGAGTTATAAATATGTATATACAAAGCACAACACTTATGAAGGATAAGGACATGAAGAATATATATATATATAGCTTACACAAGTGGTTGCACAATCTCAAAGTGAAATGCAATATTAATTTTTTCTATCCATTCTGGATTCAAAGAATTCATTATGACTTCTGTGCGTCCTAATTCTTCCAATTTTCCATCCCCTTTCTTTGCATATACCACAACCATAGGATCACTCTGAAATAAATAAAAAATATCAGAAGTAAATAAATAAGAAACATGTCATACATAGCATATGCATTTATAGGAAAATTACCTTTGATGCAATGTCGAGATCAAGTAGGTTACTTGCTGAAAGAGATAACTGCAAAAAAATTAGAAAACCATATGTAATTGTCCAACAGTAATAAATAGGTATATTTGAAATAAATAAATACAATAAAAGCTATGTTGTTAATCTCGGAAAGCGGCGCGGCGCGGTCAACCCAAAAAATGGGAGCGGCGCGGAAGCGGGGAGCGGTGCGGCGCTATTTGACTTTTTTTATTTTTTTATTTTTAATTAATATATATTTTATATACAAAATTAAAAAAATAAAATTAAAAAACAAGGGGTTCAAATAATAGTGATGAGTGGTGTTTAGAAAATGAAGCAACTACTTTTGGACTTATGGCCCAAAAACCATAAAAAAAGAGTAAACCATCATTCTCAGTTAAACCCTAATTTATAAGCATGTGTGAGAAACCTACAGTGGCAAAAGCGCCGCCTGCAAGTAAAGAAAAAGAAAACACGTTCTCTCTCCTTGCCATTGCCATGACTAGGGATGTCAATTGCATCTGTTAATGGGGATCCTGTGGGGAATATCTGTGCGGAGATCCGAAGTTGAGGATTTTTTTCCCGTGGGGATGGGGATGGAGGGAAAAGTTCCCCCGATAACACTTTGGGGCGGGGATTGGGAAAGTATCATCCGTCCCCGTGGATTCCCCGACTCCGAAGATATATGTTAATTTATATATTTTATATATTATATAATTATATAATTTTACAATGTATTAGAAAATGAAAAGTCATTAGAAGTTATAGATTTGTCACACATAATCAACCACTTGCGCTGGACGACATCGGTATTGTGGTAGTAAATTAGTGGAAGCACGGTAGCAAGAAGTTATGTTACTATTTATTTATTTTTACATAAAAAATATTAGCAACATCAAGTTCTTTTGCTTATTTTTATTTATTATTGATGCAAGATGTATTTTGATTTTTTTTTTATAAAATAAAGATGCAAATATATGCATTTTAAAAAATACGGAAAAAAAAAACAAAATACTAGTGTCATAGTTTTGATCAAAAAGTGTAGAAATTTTCTTAAAATTCGATCTCCGTGGATATCCGTGGGGATCTGTGGGGATGGGGATGGAGGGAAATATTCCCCCGTGGCGGGGATTGGGGATGGGGACTAAATTTAGGGGCGGGGCGGGGAGTGGAGAAGCATCCTCCGAACAATATCTGCCCCGTTGACATCCCTAGCCATGACTGCTATCTGTTTCACTGTTCGTTGGAAAGCTTTTTCAGTATCACAAGATCAGAATCGAAGATTTTTCTTCTCTCTTATCTCTCTCGATCTGTTTTACGGCTATGCTCTCTTCTCTCTCTCTGCTCTCTCGCCACCTGTAACCACGAAAATGGAAAAGCGGCCGCTCTGAACCGCTCCAGGACCCGATTTCGCGGCCGCTCAAGCCGCTTTGGGCCGCTTCACCCTTTCGCGCTATACCGGTACCACCGGAAGCGGCCTCACCGGATTTTCCGCATCGCGCCGCGATAGCGGCCGCTCCAGCCGCTTTTAACAACATAGAATAAAAGACAAGAAATAGGAAATGAAACTTCAAAATATATATTCGCCACTTGCAAAAATAATTTGATAAAACTACAGTCAAATCAAGAAAGTTGTGTTGTTTGAACATTCTTACTTTTTATCTAGAAGAACTTATGAAATAATATTTAAGAAAGCCATATCAATAGAGTTTGTAACGGAAAGACTCATCTGAAAGGCTTGCGTACTTTTTTTTTATAAAAAGTGACCGATTGAGCTTTTATTCCGTCCAATTACTCTCAGCTTTTTACATTTGAGTAACACGCCAATATAATCCAAGCCGCACTTTCTTCTTTAAATAGGGTAGATCCAGATTCGAGATCATATTCAATCCAACCATTAAAATTTTTTTTCCGAGCTATGTAGTATGTTATTTTACGTCAAGAGAGTATTTTTTTTATTTACATTATTAATAATAACTAGGTGACTAGCTACCCGAATTAGGATCTTAGTCGGAAAAAATTGCGGTTAGACTTTACCTATCTATGGAACCAATTTAGTTGTACCTGAATTGATCTCGTGTGCTTTATTTAGCATGTGGATGAAGTGACAATAATCATCTCAAATTCATATGCACAACTATGAAATCTCTTATTCAAACTAGAGGAAATTTATCCAACTTAACAATAACGACATTCTTATTGTGCATTTGGTTTTACAAAGAACATAAGTAATTACGCACACAACATTGAATTGATTTCTGCATATATTCAAACTTCGTCTATTGAAATTGATTGTTGTCTTTAAAATTGCTTTTAACCTATCAAGCATGAGTACCGGAAATACAACACCGACACTGACATGTCCACACAGATATCAGACACCTACACCAACCCTGACGCACTTTTTTTAAGAGGTGTCAGTACCGGAAATATAACACCGACACTGACATGTCAACACAGGTATCGGACAATGACACACCTTTTTTCAGAGGTGTTAGTGAAAATGAGCTTTTAACTCTACAATGTGGTAGTTTTCACTCAATTTTTTCATAGACCAGTGACGATGATGGATTAGAAACAGTACCTCAACTTGAGTGAACAATGGCTGAAAACCTTGAGCGGTATAGAAGAAATCAACGGCGTCATTGTCATTGTTGTTGCTCGTTGATGCTTGTTGAGCTCCCACAGCTTGTTTAGCTCCATTCATATCTGAGAAACACGCTCCCATTGTAAACCCTAATTTTGCTTTTCAATGAAACAGTTAGAAATCGATCTGTTGAAGCTTTTGATTTGTGGCTTTATATATATAATGTGTTTATGCTGGGAAAATGCGAGGCAGTTACTCGGAAAATTAACTTTTATTAATTAATTGATTATTCTGACATGATGAACAAGTCTGTATTGACTAGGTGTAAGACTGCAAAACTTTTCAGAGAAGAAACCTCTAGGTATAAATTTGGAAATAAGTGTCCGTTACGTTAGTACTAAATAAATAAAGAGAAACAGTAAACAAAATAAATAGGAAATTTCTCAAACACCTTGTACCCTTCTTGCGCACCATTGAATTGACTATTTTCTCCTCGTGTTTTCATAGATGCAGCTTCGAAAGCAACTTTCTTTTTGTTTTGGCTTAATAACACTTTTAGTCCTCGTATTTTGATCAACTCACGAAACTGGTCCTGCATTTTTAAAACAGAACAAAGTCGTCCCTATACTTGCTTAAAATATGTAAAATTGATCCTAACCCCCAATTCCTCTCCAAAAAAGCTGATGTGGTCAGATTAAGTGGTTGACTAGGTACTTACACGTCATTAATTGTATTATATTGCTTTTACACGTCATTAGTAATATTAGATTTAACATTTCAGAAAATAAAGAAATCAAATTAAAAAAAAAAATCCTTTTAATTTCAGTAACCCTAAATCCCAAATTTTATGTTCATCTCTCTCGTCAGCTTCAAATTTCTCTTCATCTCTTCGTGCCTCTTCACACATATCGTGTCTCTTCATCTCAGTTCTACCATGTCAGCTAATTCTTATGCCGTATCCAGCAACAGTTGCGTGTCACGAAGAAGACAGGTTCGCTGCTTCTGTGACCTTGATTCGCCACTCACTACCTCGTGGACGAAGGAGAATCCTGGGCGGAGATTTAATGGTTGTGGTTTATACAAGGTAAACACCAGTTCGTATCTAAATGGTTGAATTTTATTCTTGTACGAATTTGAGAAGCTGACCTGATTATGTATACTCGTTTAATGGCTGCTTCGTATGAATTCCAGTTGCAGGGACGAAAGGGGTGTAATTTCTTCAACTGGTACGATGAAGAAATGTCGGGTCGTGCTAAGGAGGTGATTTTGTCACTGATGAAGAGAATTGATGAAGACAAGAAGAAGGATAATTTGAAGATGAAACAAGATGACAATTTGAAAAAGAAGCTGAGATTCTGTCAAGGATTAGTTATATTAGTTGTAGTGCTCATTGTAGGATTGATATGTAATGTTATGTTGAAGAAGTGTTGAATTAGTCGTCAAGAATCTGAATTAAGTTGTTTTAGTTAGTTGTTAATTGTTGTAGCAACTAAATTAGATGTTTAGAAGCTGAATTAAGTGATGTATGTTGTACTTTTCTGAAATGTAAGTTGTTGAATTAAGTTGTTCCAATGAATTAGTTGTTGATTACACAAACATAATTGTCATGACAGCAAAAGAATAGTGTTAATTTTCGATATAGCCAAACATAAACATCCATAACAGATAAAGAAGGATAATTGTCATTACATAAACATCCTTTATATAGTAAAACAGAATTGTCATGACAGCAATATATGCTGAATTGTCATTACACCAAAACATAACTTGACTGTGATCTATTTGTCAATACTACACCAAAATATGGACTATTTTTCATTACACCAAAATATAACAGTCAAAACACCAAAATAAAAGGTCTAAGTTTCATCTAATTTTGAGATGGTTGTGGAGCCTGTGATCCCTGAGAAACAACCACCTCAACTTCAGTAGCACTTGTTTTCTGTTTCTTGTTTTTCTGCTGTCCACTAGAGCTAGCCTTGCCTGTTGTCTTCTGCTTGTTTCCTCCCTTAGGAATCTGCCTGTCAGCAACACTTTTTCCCTTACATGTCCTTGTGTTATGTCCATACTTGTGACATTTTTTGCATTTGACTGTCTTCAGTTGTCTTGGCAGCACACCAGGTTTCCTTTGCTCATCATTGGATTTGTTCCTTAACTTTTTTGGCCTTCCTGGTGCCCTTCTCATTAGGGGTGGATTGATGTACTCAGTATTTGTCATTGGCCATAGTCTTGGTCCATTTGAGGGTAGCACAATGTGGGAGTATGTGCCCAGACATTGTGTCTTCTTGCAAACACAAGATACACACATTATGGATACAGACAGATTTCACAACAGTTATTGATACAGACAGATTTCACAAAAGAATGCAGACAAAAGAATGTACCTATAATAGGTTGACACAAAAGTTTCAACTTGCAAACCATTATGCCAAATGCAGACAATAGAATGTTCACATGGTATACCAGTTAAGTCCCATTTTCGACAAGCACAGGTCTTTGTTGTCAGATCCACAACATATGTATCTCTCTCATTAGATACACTGAACTTAGCCATTTGCTCATCACCATGCCATGTAACCTTCCACCCCCTGCCTTCCTTTTGTAGCCTTCAATCCTTCTTTGAACATTAGGACAAATATCACCATTGTGCCTTTCCAGCATTTTTCTTTGCTTCACAATCCTAACAGTTATATAATGCTTAATACCTTCAAGTAAAGAAATTATTGGTTTTTCCCTAATTTCAAGAATTGCCCTGTTGAATGCTTCACACATATTGTTGACCTGCAGATCACATTGAGTGTAAGTTCTAAAAGTTGATCTTGTCCATTGTTGTGGTTGAACCTTAGCCATTTCAGTGTAAGCATCTGCATTTTTCATTTTCATTCTCTCCATAGCATGGTTCCAGTCTGGTACAGTTGTTGCTCTTGCAGCTACCCACAGTAGTTCCTTCATATCACCACCTGGGAATCTTTTCTTCCAATTACCATAGAGATGCTTCACACACAACCTATGTTCCACATTATCACCTAGCCCTTTAATTACCTCCACAAGTCCCTGACATAACAACCATATACATACAAACAGTTAAGTAAGCACAAGAAATAAATACAGAAATATGAACATTGTACATTGCACAAGAAATACATACAATACATACCTTTTGTTGGTCAGAAATAAATGAATATTGCCTAGGGATAAGTTGATTAAGATCTTCCAATAGTAGTTCAACAAACCACTTCCAAGAATCTCTTGTTTCGGATTCCACCACAGCATAGGCAATAGGTATCATTTGGTTGTTTCCATCCTTACCTACAGCTGCTATTAACTGACCACCATGTTCTCCTTTCAAGAAGCAAGCATCTAATCCAATTAATGGTCTACAAGTATGAGCAAAAGCAGCCTTACAAGCCTCTAGGCAAATATAAATCCTTTCAAAGACAAGACCTATTTCAGATGTCCCACATTTGATTATGACTGTACTGTTAGGATTAGACCTTCTCAACTCTTCAGCATAGCTCCTTAAGTGTGCATATTGCTCACTACTTGCACCTTCTATCAACTCTAATGCTCTCTTCTTTGCCCTATATGCTTGAAAATGATTGAGTTTAACATTCCACCTCTGGAATGCCTCATCAGCCAATCCACTAGGTTTGATATGAGGGGTGTGTCTAATCAAAGGTATGAACTTCTTTGCTAGCCAGTTAGTTTTAGCTTATTTATTCCCAGTTGATCTAACACACTCATGATCCTTGGTCAAACTTGTGATTTGCCAGTACTGACTTGCACTCCTTTTAGCAACCAACATATGATATGGATATTTTGTTTGACATTTCACAACAACCCTAATAGCATCATTTTTGTAGAACCATAAATTTTTCTTTGTTTCCATAGCGTGATCCCTGACAGCATCCATGACTATTTCCTTTGAAGCAAACTGCATACCAATTTCAAACCTAACAGGTTCATCATTTTCAGGAACTTTGAAAGTAGGAAAATTCCTTTTCTTAACAATTTCATCATCACTCTCAACAGGAGTGTGTAAGTCACTTTCATCTTGGTAAGACTCTTCATCACCAGTTTGTGTTTCATTCATGCTTCCACCCCCAACAGGTATTTCACTTGTCCAATCCCGTTCTTCCCCACCAACATCTATATAAGAGTCATCTTCACTTTCTTCATCACTTGCAACATAGTCCTCATCTTCTTCACTAACATAACCATCCTGATTATCAGCAACCCTATCCCCTCCATTCTCATGAACAGCTTCATCCCTATCCCCTTCATTCTTATGAACAGCTTCATCCCTAACCCCTTCCTCATGAACAGCTTCATCCCTAACCCCTTCCGCATTAACTACTTCATCCCTAACCCCTTCCTCATTAACTACTTTTTCCCTAACCACTTCCTAATTGTCAGCTTCAGCCCTAACCTCCTCCATAACAACTTCTTCAACTTCTTCATCCCTAATATCATCCCCCATTGGCCCTTCATCATCAACTATATCAGGAATATCAACTACATGTTCAACAAAAATGTCTACTACATTATATCCTTTTGCATCTGAAATTAACTCTAA